>NC_056726.1:274866673-274964173 GCF_019279795.1 Protopterus annectens | reverse complement strand
GCTGGGGAAGCCTGATGATCCATGGGGTGAGACAACATATGTGATGGGTTCCGAGAAGTTGGGAGTGGCTAGTGTGTATTGGTGTGGCCAGACCTGACCTGCACTCGGAGTAAGGAAGAGTGCCAAAGAGGAGGTGCGGGTGGAGAACTATGGGTATGTAATTATGGGCCTAGGCGTGCAGGTGTTGGCTGGAACAGTTCTATGTGGACTGCCCCAGAGATGTAAGCAATAGTGTACATTGGGCAGTCCAGACACCTAATGAGAAGCCATGCCTGGTACGAGTCCCACAGCAGTAATGTCTAGTTTACAGGGCAATGGGTGGAATAACCAGATATGTTGTTGCAAACCCACTAAATGACACCAAAGAACACATGGTCACAACACCCCACTGTAGGCATGTAAGCCGAACTAATTGGCATCACAAGGTATTATTACTACCCCCACCCAGGGGTGTGAGTGTCCAGACCTACCCCAAATGCAGGGTATATACACAGCTGTTGCTGTAGAAGAAATGTCCGGCTGTGGACCTTCCCGTCAGCCATCCTGCACATCCCTGGACATGTCCTCTACTATCAGCCCTTCTGTGTGGCCCAATAACACCACTTACCTATCGACCCCTGTTGCATTCGTAATAATGTTCACATTCACAAGTAAGTGACACCGTCCACACAACTATATTGGCAGAATCTGGATCCCCCAACCCAGGTGCATTACCGCAGACTACACATGTAAATAACACATGAAAGGAAAACACAAGCACACCACCTGCTCACCACCTGGTGAAGTCCACCACCCCCCAACACTCCATACCTGTACACTAACTACCGACACTGACACCTCCTATCCTACCTCGCATACATATCCCAAAACCCTGCAAACATGCAATACTGCTCCCCCCACCAAGCAATCGAATGGCCTACTATACAGTTAAAATATCCCCCCTCCACCTACCTGCCTACACCTCCACTATTCACATCTACTCTACAACACAGGTATGGCATAACTAAACCTAATATATATATATGCGTGTAACCTATCCAGAAATGCTAAACTGGAATCCCACTTAACCTTACACTGACCTTCGTGAACAGTCATACCTGACATATACACCTGACTTAAGCATGTATAATACCGACATGTACATGAAGTAGCATGGGGGTATGTGGTAGCAAGCGGGAGTACCTCTGTTTAGGTGGCGGTAAGCAATGGCCACACTGGTTAAGCAATGTGGAGGCCAACACAGTGTAAGACGCCATAATCGGAGGTCAGCAAGTCTGAGCCTAGCACACACCAGCGCATAGACCCTACACTACCCTCTCAGTGCCTTAGGCATGCTGTAGCCCACAGCCTTCATCGTGGCCAGTAACAACATAATCAGCACTCCCAACCCCCCCCCCCCCTGCACACTATAGTCCAAGTGAGTTACCATGAAGGCATGGCAGAAATACAATCAGCTGCTGTTATCACAAACATATCATCCGGCACAGTCAGTCAACAGTATAGGAAATGTATGTAAGTATGTACATTAATATCAGCAAACATGTGCACAGTGCTCAGTCACAGTATTCTGAGCAGTCTATGAGTATCAATGAACAGTGCCTGTCCACGCATACTGTGAAAACAGTAGTCTTGTATAATACTGAAGAGAGGAATGGAAAACAAGGCATGGCGTGGGGGCATGTTTCATCCGCAGAAGCGCGAGATGAGGCTGGTCTGGTGTGTGCACAAACTGCTGCTTCTCAAAATCCTGGCAGAATGCTACCACTGGTAGAAACAGTATAGACCAGTAAAGTGTACTTGTGACACAACAACAGGTCTGTCCCTGCCGGGATGCACCAGACTTTATGGGTCACAATGATGCTTCCACCAGTATCAGAGGTGGATGAAGGGAAGGCTCAAATGTACGTGGACTAAACGGATGAAGAGTATGTAGAAGGTTGCAGCGAGACAGTAATATGGAGGAGTACCGAGACGTGCAGAGAGGGAAATGTGTGGAGGTGTGGTATGGCAGGGCTATCAACTGCAGAATGGATGGATGCTGTGTATGTGGAGCTCGGGGGTCAGGGAAAGGAAGCATGGGTATAACATAAAGGTAGAAATACACAAGTTATGCAGAATTGCAATAGTGTAGTGGTCAGAGCATCTGCCTACCTCGGATGCGTTCTCAGTTTGGGTCCCAGTCACTGCAGCATGTTCTATTTTCCGTATGAAATAAGTATAACAACATCGTTTTGCTGTATAACCTACTAAATGACATTTACACTTGCACAGGAGTACTGAATTACACATAGCCCACTCACTATTCAAAGAACATGAGACGACACACAGATATCTATACACAGACAACCTTTAATGGTGTATTTTACAGTAATGTGTGCCATTATCGTCAGCACATGGATCTGCACTTATTTAATCAGTGAGGAATGCAAGGCCCACACAGAAAAATAGATGCAGACAGTGCGGATATATAACATACAATGCTGTCCAGGCCAGGCCCATCAATTCGTACAACTGTGGACAAAGGATTTGTCATCAAGATAGATAACAATAAACAATAACAGATGTAGTTCAGCAGCCACCAGTCACACCCCGTAGTCAAGGCCTAGGGGGACATTTATTACCTGTGATAACGTCTATGTATCTATTACATGTATGACCCTGACCAACAAATGTTGTGGGAGTCCACTATATGACAGGAATGCTAGCAGTATATTATGATAGGCCAATACTGAACAAACCCTAACCGTATCACAGCAAGACAAAGCCAGCCATATATGTGGAGGACAGAGGCAGGAACACAGGGCCATACTCATCATATTGCTGTTACACATCCTGCACATTGCTGGTGTTACAGGATTCATTGCAACATACCCTTATGCAGGAATAACACATCAGGAACACAACTGGAAGTAGCCATGTACTAATAGCACGCAACAGGCAGATTGCCAAGGATATATCTAGGACAAGCCCTGTGTGGTGCACAGGCAAAAGCAAACAGACAATCCACTGGCCATAATGTAGATAGGCCTACTGTTGTGAGCTATGCAGACAGACTGCATTCCATCCTAAACTACTATGTACACACAAACACTGCAAGACCAGCAATATACAAAGCACATAACAATACTACTCAATCTATCTGTAGGTCTGGAACCTCTTAAGATTGTATAGTTGTCCTGTGTCTGCAAGCCCCACTGTAATAGGTACTGCAACCTGCTGTCTGTAACACTGCTGCCCACATACAGGAAGGATGTCCTCCATACTGGAAAGGTGAAGGGACAATGCCCACACGACTAAGCAATTTTTACTACTGGGTTGCCATGACGATGGTTAACAGAATCAATACACAGCAGGCTGCACACAGTCAGCAACTGTTGCACACTGATTGGTGTAGAGCCCATCACCTGATCATGTGCATCACTTACAGAAGCCATGCTGAAATCCAAACCAACTCATTTGCTCTACTGGAGAGGGACAGGGAGAGAAAAAATGAAAAGGAAAGCAAATACAAACATATAAAACGAAGCTCACACAGTGGGGAACAAATAACTACATGCCACAACCGGGAAGGCGTCACACCCGTCCAAACACTAAAAGGTATGTAAAACATAACTGTATGTAATTTAATGTAGTATGTGGTATAGATTATTAGGATTTATGATGTAGAATGTTTGATATGTGCCATCTGTAGTTGTCCCTTTAATGATGTCCTGCTGAACAACTGCTCTGGACAATACTGTCTGTCCCTGTAAGCAGTGGGA
Organism: Protopterus annectens; assembly: GCF_019279795.1. NCBI lineage: Eukaryota > Metazoa > Chordata > Ceratodontiformes > Protopteridae > Protopterus > Protopterus annectens. The sequence goes on along the minus strand of NC_056726.1, from coordinate 274,960,412 downwards.
CATACCCACTAACTGTGCAGATCAGCAATGAATGACAAAGATGTCAGCCATAATATCTGTGTATGTTATGTTAGTGTGGACAGTAGCTGTTGGTGGATGTACTGCCGTCATGATAGACACATGGGTGTGAGAGCACACCACTTGTAGGACAGTCATGTGAATGTGTAATGTAGCATGCACAAATGCCATAGGTGTGTAATAGGCGTACCAGCAATCTCACACCATAATTACCACCCTAATGTTAGGCTATGTTCACATGTGGCACCTATCTGTGTTGCAGCAATGCAGAACAGTGCAGCTGTGAATGAAAAACAGTTACAGAATGTGGACCGGATGTCTGTATGCACTCCACATATCTGTGTGATATGGAATGTGAAGTGTATGCATACAGATACAGACACTCATATAGACATAGATATATCCACAACATACAAATATATATATATATATATATATATATATATATATATATATATATATATATATATATATATATATATATATATATATATAAATATATAGATATATGCCTCTCCAAGGCAAAAACACAGCATCCATGGGACCGATGGTGTCCCCGCTGTGTGCTCCACTTAACTCAATGAGTAATTAAACCCGCAGTTAGGACAGCTGTTTAATCTTAGCCTCACCTCAGGATACATACCCAAGGAGTGGCGCATGGCGACTGTGGTCCCACTTCACAAGGGCGGTGCCTCCACCGACCCAGGTAATTACCGTCCCATTAGCTTGACAAGTCTTATCTGCAAAGCCATTGAGAGGATCATAATGGAACTCATAAATAAAGACATAGGGAACTTGCAGACTTTGGATCCAACCCAGTTTGGCTTTGTCAAAGGCAGATCATGCCTTTTAAACTTGGTTGACTTTTTCGAGACAGTCACCAAGGCCATTGATGAGGGAAAGGCAGTCCATACAGCCTACCTCGACCTGGCAAAGGCCTTCGACACAATACCCCACTCAGGTATCATCGAAAAACTCATCAGATTGAATGTAAACCCATACATCACAAGATGGGTTGCAAACTGGCTAAGTGACAGAACCCACAGGGTCAGAGCTGCTGGAGCCATGTCAGACTCAAAGCCTGTCACAAGTGGTGTCCCACAGGGCTCAGTCCTGGGTCCACTCTTGTTCGGCATCTACTTTTCTGAAGTACAAGCAAACACAGGAGGGTTATGGCTGACAAAGTTTGCAGATGACTGCAAACTGGTAGTCGAAAACACATCTGACACAGATATCCTTCAGAAGGGCCTCACAGAAACGGATAACTGGTGCCAGAGCCATGGCCTAAAGTTAAACGCCAAGAAATGCATAGTCATACCCTTCGGGAAAAACAAGGTTACCCCTAGATACCATATAGGTGGCAATCCACTGATCACAGAAGAAGTCATCAGGGATCTGGGGACCCAGGTTGACAGTAGCCTTTCGTTTGACACTCATGTTGCTAAAGTAGTTAGGAAAACCTTCTACATTGCCCACCTGATCATGAAGGGATTCACATCTAGATCAAGGGAGGTCATCGTCCCCCTGTACTCATCACTCATTAGACCTATGATTGAGTACAGTGCCCCATTCAGAATGTATCTGACCCGACACCTGCAGCAGCTGGAAAGGCCCCAAAAGTTCCTCACCAAAAGGATAAAGGGTCTCAAAAATATGTCTTATGCTGCCCAACTGAAAGAACTCCAGCTCTATTCAGTCTCATACCGCTTGCTCAGAGGTGACCTGTGCCTGACATATAAGGCCATGTCAAACCCAGATTTGATGAATATGCTTCACCTCAAAAAATCTAGATCCCTCAGAACCACAAGGGTGGGAGACTTAAACCTTGACACGGTTATTAATAGAACGTGCTGGAGGGACAAATTCATCACCCAGAGACTCCTATGCTGTGGAACAAAATCCCGGTACATGTGAGGCAGAGCACCTCGCTGGCCTTGTTCAAGAGGAATCTTGACCAATGGATGGGAGATCGCAGATATACCCCAGGGATTACTTCAGTGTCACTGCTTGACAGAGGCACAGCAAAATAATAGGCATAGTTTTATTCAAACTAAAGGGGTGGCGAAAGCCACATAACTATGGGCTAGGCTTATAAATGCCCTTGGGCAGATAGCCTAGTATGAACCTATGAACCTATGAACCTATAGATACATAGATGTATATTTATACACACACACACACACACACACACATATATATATATATATATATATATATATATATATATATATATATATATATATATATAGTGGCACTGACAATGGCATGCAGGTGAAATAGTCTGTAACAGGCCAGCAAAGATAAGTGTCCCCACAGGGAGCATGGCTGCAAGCACATAGCACATAGCGTGGCACATACACATAGCACAAAGCTTGGTACAATACAACATATGTCCCAATGGTAGGTAAGCAGCTGAGATAACAATTGCAATTTGCAAACGTGTTGTTGTAGCTGATATGGTGGGGGGGGGCATATATGTGTAATAAGAACTATGGTAACCCTGCTGTATGGGTGGCTCAGACCTCTTTCCATCCTTATGTCTTCCAGGAATCATGTTGCATAATTGCCTTCCTATGTACAGTGCTGCTGAAACGGCTATCATCATTGACCACCTGGTACAGCACTACATACTTCTTTTTGGCCAGACAGCCCATGACCAGAAGGAGAGGTCCACCTTGTGGAATGAGCTAGTCCACAGGGTCACTGATGTTGGACTGCATAACCGCAGCATTGAGCAGGTCTAGCATCATTGCACCAACCTGCTTCGTCATGCACGTCAGCGTGCAGCTGCCATAAGGGGGAACCACCTCGCAACAGGTGGGGGGGCAACCCTCCCCTCCACCCCTCACCCGTATGGTGGAGCTCCTCAACAGCCTAGTGGAACCTTTCTGCCTGCAAAATTAACACCTGGCAGGGCACATCTTGGAGGTGGGTGCCAATGACACACCAGCTGAAGAGCGTGCAGGTAAGGCCCCAGGGCACATCAGTATGCCACTCATGTGTATGCATCTGCATCTGTAGAGGTACATCATGCAACACTGAGATGTCATATACATAGTCTGCTGCTGTGTAGTAGTAATAAACTGTTGTGTATAAGCTGTAATATTTTGTAATGCTACTGTTGATGTAACGTAATGCTGCACTCACCTGTTATGAATGCCACAGCTGTGGCCACTGACATCAGCTTTCTCGCACTCTTATGTAGATTCCTCCAGGATACTACCATGGCAACAGCCCATAGCCGGTGAGTATGGTTCTTGTTCATGCATGATGATAAACTGAGCATGTAATAGCTATGGGCTACCCCCCATGCACACATCTAATACACCTACCCATACTGCATGCTGTACACATTCATGTTTTGTTGCTGAGAAATGCACTGCATCACAGTAGAGACCATACTGGGGTATCGGAAGGGTACAACAGACACATGCAAGTTAACTAACTTCCTGTCAATATGCAATGTGTCCACAAGGATGTGATATGTGGCAGGACACATGGTCAACAGTAGGGACATGTGTGACTCAACACCACCATGACTACAGCTGCACACAATCAGGTTAAGGAAACGTTGCAGACGTAACCCTGACCCCACAGCACTCATGACAGCAGTGTGTGCACTCCAAGGGATGTGCACATGAGTAGACCTTGAAACCATGCAGAGGTCTGGGACATGTGTAGGGCACCCCTTACAGCCATGGTAAGGTCCGCTGGTTGTCAGTGTAATAGTCATGTACTGGTCATACATGCACTGCTGATGTTGTGATCTGTAACGCAGACATCAGGCATCCACATCTGATAGCTGTTCACATATCATCCCAGGTATGTGTTGCTACAACACACAGGGGCTGTGAGTATTGGAGCTGACATAACCCACACAGTGGTACAGATGCATCAGTGGTTTCTACACCTGTGAGGTATGGTGCACAGTACAAGGCAGGGTGCGGAACAGATCCACAGTAACAATTTGTACATGGGTACAGTGTTAACATGGGGAGGGGCCATCACCTACCAACAAATTCCATGCCTCACACACATGTATACTGCTGCTAGCATGATGTCACAATAGTTGCACTGCATGCTGTTGAGCTCTATATGTAATGAATGTTGACAGAAGGCTAATGGGAGGACTGTGTGTACAAATGTTGTGCAACTCCACATGTAGGAGTGTGGGGTGTGTGTGTGTGTGTGTGTGTGTGTGTGTGTGTGTGTGTGTGTGTGTGTGTGTGACTCGGTTGTGCTCATAAGTGCAATCTAGTAGAGTGTGGACAATGCATGTCAGATGTGTGTGTGTGTGTGTGTGTGTGTGTGTGTGTGTGTGTGTGTGTGTGTGTGTGTGTCCACGTATGCACAGGCGATAGTGGGATTGACCACATGGCAGTACTTCCCCTTGGTATTGTGCTGTACATGGAGTGAGACATGGGATACCAGGACAACCTGTCAGGTATGTGAACAAAGGACAGCTGATAGCATAACAAGGTCTGTAGCATGGACCATGCATTGGAAGGTGCAGTACATACCAGGTATAGACATCATATTGCCAGCAGCAGATAGGTAACTGGCTACCCACATATGCAGCACTACAAGTGCAATGGGGCATTACCACAGCATATCAGTGAGTGTATCCATGTAGTGCTGTTGTCTGCATGATGGGTTGCTTGTGCAGCATATGTGGCAAGGACTGAGAAAGACTGCAGTATGAGGCTCTGGTGTGTGACATATGTAGTGAATGTAGCAGCCCCAACTATATAGGGGCCTCATACACTATTACTGCCCACACACAGGGTAATACAGGGTGACAGCAGTGAGGCCATGTACAGCCTATTCCACCCAGGTCAGGGAGGTGATAGAGTAGCAGGTCAGGTGTGGTAACCACACATGTAGGCATGGAGAGGGATGATATATAAATGGGCTGTAGTGATCCGTGTATATTAACAAGTGTTATGCAGGAAGGGGAACATATGTAACTGACTGTGGGACTGTCTGCACACTCAGGGAAGGTGAGGTAGTAAGGTGGCTGTCAGTGTGAGTGTGTGTGAGTGTGTATACTCTTATGCACTGCTGTACAGGTCTTAACATGTGTGTTTGTTTCCTCCACAGGTGATGAGGTGGGTCAGGGTCACTTCTGCAAGCATACTGAGGTAGGTGTCCCTACAGACACCAATGATGAAGAAGGTACAGGTGAGGCACAGGTGGGGTTGTCAGAGGTCGACACTGTGCCAACCTGTGTCATCACCCACCTAGCCACCCCAAGCCTGCACACAGTTACAGTGCCCCTACAAACCCTATCACATGTGGTCATAGCAGAGGGACATTTGGCACTTGGTGGCAATGACCTGGAAAGTGTGGTGTCCATGCCAACTGTGTCAGCTCACAGTTGCATAGCTGGATGTCCAAAAGGCCACCACATCGGCAGTTGTACCATGGTGCTCGTGGGAAGACTGCAGGTCATCCTGCCCCTGGCAGAGGCGCCACAACTGCTATCACCAGGAGCATGTTTCAGGCCGCATTGGAAGCACAGGCATGTATGGAAATGCACTCCAGACAGGTCTGAGACTGCAGAGGTCTGCTTTTGCAGATGTAAGTGGCAACCTCCATGAACTCGCTGTTGCCTTCCATGAATATACTGAGGTCATGGATAGACGGTAGGGTGAGATGGTTGGCCTCCTTGACAGTGGTATGTCTGTGTTAGAACGTGTGGTGGGAGTGGTGCAATGGCCGCGTGGACGTAGGCCAGAGACACCAGCAGTTGGCAGTCAACGTGGACATGCCAGGATGCACAGCCATTCCTGTAGTGGCAGTACCAACCCCGGAACACCACAGCGGCTGCTGTCCACACCACAGTAGGCCATGTGCACGTGGCCCTGGCCAGGTCCAGGCAGGACATGGTTCCTCGGACATATGTCATCATCAGGGGATAGTAGCACCTCAAGGTGTGTACCTGCACGTGCCAATGGTACCCCTGGCAGGCACAGTCAGCGTGCCCGTGGCCAGAGGCACTGAACTGCACACTCTGCCTGGCATGGTTTGCAGCTGTCCAACATTACCTGTATAGGGCAGTCACATGGCGGAACTCTGTGCATGCATACCCACACACTATGCATCCACACCTAGGCAGCCCCCATACTGACACACACCACATCACCAGGCCCCAATCAAGTGACCACACCCCTCACCCACACACATGGTGGCACATGTTTGGACCACCCTTGGCCTCTGGCACACCTGCAACTCACCCTGTGTATATGATGATATATGTGCCACATCCCTGTCATCCATAACATTGATGCAGGGAGAGGCTAACATGGTTCTGATGCACACAGTGACTGTAATGGGGTGCCGCAATGTACTGCAGTGTAGAATGTAGTCAGGTGTAATGTGCACTGCATACATGTCAGGTAGTGTAGCCATGCAGCTAAGATGACATTCACACACGCTGTGCATATGATGATACCTGTGCCGCATCCCTGCCATCCATAACATCGATGCAAGGACAGGCTAACATGGTTCTGGTGCACACCATGACTGTGATAGAGTGCTGCAATGTACTGCAGTGTAAAATGTAGTCAGGGGTAATGTGTACTGCATACATGTTAGGTAGTGTAGCCATGCAGCTATGATGCATCTCAGCTGTTGGTAACACCAATTGATATCCCCATACTGTCATACATTTGTGCTGTAGGCATACATGTGTCAGCAGGAGGATGGTCTGCAATCATATACCACAGGGGTATGTCAGTGTGGTGACACCATGGCCATGACATATGTGGTGTACAGTTGCCCACCTGCAACAGGTATATATAACAGTCATTGGGTGCACAAACATGACTGGTGGCCTGCTGGTACAGGTAAAACCTGCACCCTTATGTCAACCCATCCACATACACACACATCCTGACTTGGCAACACTGTGTCTAGACCCCAACCTAGGTATGTAGTGCTACTGAACTGTGTGGCTGTCATTGCACATACAACACCATCTGTAGGGTGAGGTGTGTACCAGGTCACATGCTACATGCAGACCATCCACAGACACATACAATATGGTAATGGGGGATGTAAGGTTTGTATATGGTGAATACATAGTGTGTCATACCATCATATACACATTGGCCGACACATAACAGGTAGACACACATCTTAGAGACCTGGTTGTATAGTTGTTAACTAACTAGTCCGTAAGTCCAATGTGTTATAGGTAGGCTGCACACAGCACATGTGTAACTGGCCGTATCTTATTATCTGTTACCTGTATGGGTGATGGTGACATTGGCCACCTGAGAGTGGTACATGGGCCATATACCTGGTGTAACATGGTGTAAAGACAGTGTACACATCACCCACATCCCCACTAGATATTGTACACATTAAAACCCATCTTGATACTCTGACATACCCACTATCATACATTGGCCACAATGCCAAATCAGCCCATTGCATATCACAACAGTGGTACCACAGGGATATGCATGTGATGCACATGTCACAGGCATAGTAGGGTGTTGCATTGCATTGCCACACCTATGGGTGACAACAACAATATCTGTACTACTGTGTGCAATGTGTATTGTAATAGGAGTATGTGGACTCGGACACATGTACCCTACAGGTATGCACACATGCACATATACACACACACATGGCATACCTTAATGGGATTCCCATGCCTACAAACCCATTGGTGCAACACTGTTTTGCTGGTACTGCAAGGCACATGTAGCTGTTAGTGGGTGGAGTGTAACAGGCTACATGTTACATTAATGGGGTTAAGAGGTACCACACACTATATGAGTCTTACAAATAGGCATCCCACCAGCCAAACATTTCCACTCTGCAATACACTACCAAGTGTTGGAGATCCCATAAGTAGGGCCAGTGACAACATGGGCACACGATGTTACCTGTGCTACATCCCACCTGTATGATGTCAGGCTGTTATTGGTAACATATCATGCAGTACATGCTGGCTCCCATGGGGAATGTATTATGTGGAAACCATCAACATTACGAGGCTTCAGATACACAGACACAGATATACAGATACAGGTATACATATTTATAATTTTATATATATATATATATATATATATATATATATATATATATATATATATATATATATATATATATATATGTGTGTGTGTGTGTGTGTGTATATATACATGTGACTATGCATACACACACAGTTATATGTACAGTACAATACATAAGTGGTAGGTGCACACAATATGGAACAGCCACTATGCCTACAGTTGACCCCTGAATGACTGGACACTGTATGTGCCACCCATACAAATGACAATCATTGCCTGTAACATACACCCACAGAGAGGTCATAGGTGACACAACACCCACAGGTTTGCAGACATGGTAACCTGTCAACGTGTACTATTACAGTTCTACATGCCATGCCATATAACTGTTCAGACACTGACAATTATATCAATGGAGTGATGCTACAGTGGACCAGTTACACTCATACAATAGGCTGGAAAGGTTCACAGCTGTTGCTTTCCAGGCCAAGCCATTCACATTATACAATAGGAAAGACACACTGGGCCACAGGATACCTAACAATCAACAGTATGTACTCCTGGTGTGTAGTTCAGCAGCCTCTATCTACACACTGTACAAACTCAGTAGGTGGTATAGTCATGTTATGACATGGGTTGTGACTGCTACATAACATGGCATAACTGACACCACCATGAGCACACCAACACACACAGCAGTTTGTATGGCAGGGGGCAGTAGTCCTGCAGTACCCAGATCCATGTCAGTAATGTGTATATAGGTGATGTATATAGTACTGTACATCCAGATATCTTAAGGCAGCTCAGCCCTGATACCCCCACATTTTGTAGCAGCCTAGGTCTTTTCTGGTGCTCCCTTGCTAGACTCAATAATACAGGGCCATATACCACTGTTACATACATTGGGCTCTGCAGTGCATGAGGGCACACATGTATTGTGTAGATGGCGCCCACACATATATGGCTGCAGCCCCACCATATATGTGGGGGTTACAATGACAGTGGACTGAAGGCAGACATGGCAGTGTGTTACACTCCCAGCCCACTATGTATCAACTACCGACAACATGACATATGTGCACAGCTTGGTATGTAGGTGATGGACAGATGCTGGAATACAGGCACATATGTGTTACAGGATAGTCTGTAACATACCCTTAGTTAGGGAAATGCTGGTATGGATGGCCATGGATGTAGCCATGTACTGGTAACACACAACACACACACTGCCAGTGTATTATCTGACACAAGACCTGTGTGGTGGACAGACATGATATGATAGGCACAGCTCCAGCCGGCATGAGGGTAGGCCCACAGTTGTGTGCTATGCAGATGGACTGCATTCCATGACAAACTAGTATGTACACCCACACCCTACTACACCAGTACTGTACAAAGTATAAGACAACTCCATTCGCAGTGTGTCTGTACTTCTTGATCCTCCTACAAATATGTAGCTGCCCTGAGTGTGTCAGTTCTCCTGTGTGGGGTATTGCTACATGCTGTCAGTAGCACTGCTGCCCATCCACAGGATGGATGCCCATCACACAGGAGATGTAATGGGACCATGCACACATGATGTGGGGATCAATAGTAGGTGGTTGCCATGACAGTGTTAAATGGGTGTAGTACACATGTGTAACCATATATCTGGCTATCTGGATATGTATGTATACATATATTCCCACCATAGTTCCTGAACATGAAGTGTAGGCCAACCCCAGCCCGTATGTTCCCAATGTCGTAGTTGCATGGGGATGTCAGGTATCTCTAGCAGGTATACTAGTAAGCTATTGCTACTGTCATTGGGATTGTCTTCACAGACATGGTGTGTGTGGCAGGTCACACCTGCTTATAACATGTGTGCCATTGGTTACTGAACGACATCCAAAAGACATCAGTGTACAGTACCGCTGCTAGCATGTAATGCCACTGTGGACTGCAGCAGAAATATTGGCCAGTATATGTGGGGGTCTGACACAGTCTGTACAGTCCAGAGGAATACACATAAGCCCTTAGTGCTACACATGTGTACCATGCCTGACAATATGGATGTGGATGGCCATGTAGATGGGTATAACACATAATGACTGGTATATAATGTCCAACATAGGCCATGCATTCACACACCCCTGCCTGGCCTGTAACGGTATGATTGCTAGTACAGGGGTGCCATGGCCACATACTACACAATAGGTATTGACATACATCTGCACTGCATCCCACTGCCCTGTCTGACATACATGACTGTTAGTGGACATCTGGCAGTGGGACATCTGGCTAGTATCTGCACATAACATCCCACTGGGTAGGTACACTCAGCTGCTAGGCATGTCACAATGCACTGTGCAGGCTGCAGGCAGGCTGGCTCAACACTGGCCTACATCTGCCAAGGGGGAATGCAGATGTACTTGTACATAAAGCAGGGTCCACAGGCATGTCACAGCACAGGATAGGATACACCTGTGTGACAGTGCATATCCACAACCAATGTGAACACAGCCACAACCACATATGGTTAGCTAGCATGTTGTTACAGTATATGGACTATGTGTTCAACACCATCCTCATATGTGCCACTCACAGACTGCCCTACATATAATGGCCTGCTACACAGTTTGGTCTGGTGGCTGTCTGTGGTATGGGACACATGTTTATGGCCCTATAAACATGTATGCCACTACAGTACCACACAGTGGGGCAGCATGTAACATCTGACAGTAGGAGAACTAGAACAAAATCATCTACCACAGTCTGTACACAGGCTAAGGTACATATCAACACTACACACACTTTTGACATTCGCCATAGGTACACAGACCTCAGTACTGTATGAACATCCTCAGAATGTGCAGGTAATGTAATGTAATCTAACCTCTACTGTACATAACATGTGTAGCAGTCAGATATATCAGTGGCTTGTTCTCAGATATGATGCCACAACGTATGGTGTACAGCACATATGCACCACTTCATGCACGACATATGTACAAAGGTTGACAGAGGTGTGGCTGGGAGCACATACACAGGGCCAATATTGACATGTTGCTGTGATGACCACATACATTTTCTGTTGTTACAGGGTTGTTGCAACATATATCCTTTGAGGGATATGATGTATGTGACTACCACAGCTTTCTTCATCTACTGACTGCAATCCTCACACTACTTTCAACAGTCAACAGCTAGATGCTCTGTGGGTGACACATGCAACCACGGACACAACACTGCCCAGGCTGCAGATGACCCAGTAGATGGAGATTCCCCATCAACATGAAACTGACATGGCAGGTATTGAGACATGTACATCAGCCATATCCACACAAACACTGTGAAAGCAATATTACTCCAAATGCAGTATAGCACCACTTATAGTCTGTAGTCAGGTCAGGCACATCCACCTCCCATTTGTTGCACTGTTTCCACAGTGTATGTTGTTAGAGGTACACTGCAATCCATCAGGGGTGCTGTTTGGCACACAACAGATCTAGTTCCTGCTCACAGTGGGTGAAAAGGGTAAACACCACAATGATGTTCCTGGGTATTGGAGTGTGTTTCCATACAATTGGTGATGGGGATGTTACCACAGCTGTTTGACATGCAATCAACTAGGGGAGGGCTGTGATTCAAGCAGAGACCATCAGCTGATCATGAGCATTACTTACATTACACATGCTGCTGCCTAAGCAAAGCAGGTGTAGGTCTCCACTTCCACCTGAGAGGGGGTGGAGGACACAGACAGAGGCTAATACGTGACAGGGAGGGGTGGGAAGGTAAAATGGAAGCATGGTTGTGTCACACACCTATCAGCATAGGGTATCAAACCCCTGACAACTATGTAGTGCTAGAACAGTTCACTGCAATCATTGGATGCGCCACATGGGTTACCTCTTGTGCAGCACTCAGAACATATATGTGATGTTGAGTGACATCTGCAACAGGGATACAGTAGTGACACACGTGGCAGGGCCAGGTGTACAACTCATCGGTTGTGGGATTGCATCACTGTGCAGATATCCCATGCACCACACAGGTCATACGGAGGCTGTATGGGCGAAGGGTATGGGAAGGTGTCTGACATCAGACAGCATGCTGCAGTATGCCCATGGGGGTTGTAGGGAGTGTGGATGTGAACATCTGCAGCATGCAACACACACACAAACACACAGGGTGCCACTACTGACATGCATGTATGCATGTCTGCACAGGTGTGTGGTGTTCGACTGTGCCAGATGGCTGTCCATGGCTAGGTGATGAGTGTACCTTGGCAACAGGCCACATGATGATGGCCTGCATTGTGGCTCAAGGATGTAGTGTATGCATTTGCCCACACAGGTGGGTATTGTATCCCCTATCTGGTCACCTGGGTGACAACTGTATGTGGGCAATGCTGCGCATTGCTTGCCATGTCTGTGTTCCTTCGTCCATGACATGTACAGCATCTGGGATGTGCACACCTCCCACATGCATGTACAATGACATGTGGAACTGTACCTGGGGTGTCCGGCCCATGTTGTGAACACAGATTATCATCAGATGTGCCAGTCCTGCCCAGCTGTGGCGGGAGCTGGTAATGGCCAGCGGCTTTACCCTGCACCTACATGGTTTGCATGCTATCAGCATTCCTTGGTGTCAGTGGCATCTGTCCATATGGCATGTTGTCAGGCATGGTATGTCCATTGTGGGTCACATGTGATGGCATTACAAATGGTGTAGTTTTCCTTTGGAGAACCTGGGGGAAGTGCACTGTGTGCATGTATGTGCATATTGGACAGATAGACTGGGTGTCATGCCTGCTGTGGCCCACCGCTGTCACTCCATAGCTACTATCAGTGGCCAATATGCAGTGCACTACTCACATATTGGCTGTTACCTAGGCATGTGTGTGTGTGTGTGTATGACACATGGGGTGAAAGTGTGCTCTGGGTAATACTGGGGTTGCTAACTTTGATTGCTTGGCCTTGATGTCACATGTCTGGGTATGGCTCTGCACCCCAGCCTTTCAGCCATATTATGTGTTATCCCTGCACAGTGGACATTGTGATATATAGTATGGCCACCATATAAGAAATATGCAAAACCCGCTCCACACTGGCCACACAGTCACAACCACCTCTACATAAGATATGGGTTACAAACACACACTCACATGCACCCACACCTGTCATGTTCCCAAACTTGTCGCATTTGGGAGTAAAACCCCTACCTAACTAGTGTATTACACTACAGCATTACACAGTTATAGTACGCGCCACAGATATTACTAGAGTAGCCCTTTCCCAAAAGTGTATTTCACACTGCCTGACATCAGCAGGATTGCCAAACTAGGGTTTTGAAATGACTGCGAGAGACTAGCCTAAAATGCATTGCTCCCTACACAGACAGTGACACACACAATACATCCAGAACTGCCATGTGTGGGGATGGAACCCAACCATGTGTCTAATTCATAATACAGCAGTATGCAGTTATAGGACGTGCTATGCTGATTACTTGTCTGCAACCTTCCCAGAGGTGTATGTCTAGGTGCGTGACATTGGCAGCCTTGCCAAAGTTGGGTATGTGAAATGTAAGGGGTGTGAGTAACCTAAAAGCATTGCTCTCTACACAGTCAGACATGCATGCATACACACACAGTTGGCAGGTCAGGGGCTAGAACTCCCAACTAACTCTGCAATTACATTACGGCCATATGATGTTCTGGGATGTGCTACAGAGATTACTGGGCTATGATTGTCCCAGAGGTATATTTCAAGTTGCGTGACATCAGCAGCCTTGCCAAAAGAGGGTATTTGACTTGTAAGGGGTGTGAGTAGCCTAAAAAACATTGCTCTCTACATAGTCAGTGACAGACAGACACACACATACGCATATACAGACTCATACATGCACAGTTGCTACGTCTGGGGTTTAACCTCCTACCTAATTACATTATCACACTACAGCAGTATGCAGTTACAGCATGCGCTATGGAGATTACTGGGCTACAGCTTTCCCAGGGGAGTATTTCTAGGTGGGTGACATCGGCATCCTTACCAAAGTTGTGAAATGTAAGGGGTGTGAGTAACCTAAAAGCATTGCTCTCTACACAGTCAGCAGGATGGGGGCTAGAACTCTCAACGAACTCCTTAATCACACTATGGCCATACAATGTTACAGGACGTGCTATGGAGATTACTGGGCTGTGATTGTCCAGGAGGTGTTTTTCAAGTTGCGTGACATCAGCAGCATTGCCAAAGGAGGGTATTCTACTTGTAAGGGGTGTGAGCAGCCCAAAAAGCATTGCTCTCTAAACAGTTAGTGACCGACATGCACACATAGACACACACACACACAATTGCCACATCTGGGGTTTTGCCTCCTACCTAACTACATTATCACAGAACAGCAGTAGGCAATTATGTGCTACAGAGATTACTAGGCTACAGCTTTCCCCGGGGAGTATTTCAAGGTGGGTGACATCGGCAGCCTTGCCAAAGTTGAGTATGGGAAATGTAAGGGGTGTGAGTAGCCTAAAAGCATTGCTCTCTATACAGTCAGACATGCATGCATGCATACACACACAGTTGGCAGGTTGGGGGCTAGCACTCCCAACTAACTCTTTAATCACACTATGGCCATACAATGTTACAGGATGTGCAATGGAGATTACTGGGATATGATTGTCCCAGAGGTGTATTTCAAGTTGCGTGACATCAGCAACCTTGTCCAAGGAGGGTATTCAACTTATAAGGGGTGTGAGTAATCTAAAAAGCATTGCTCTCTACACAGTCAGTGAGAGAAAGACACACACACGAACAGTGATGCACACTTACACAGTTACCATATCTGGGGTTAGAACTCCTACCTGACTAGTCTATCACACTACATCAGTACGCAGTTAGACGTGCCACAGAGATTGCTTGCCTACATCTCTCCCAAAGGTGTGTTTCACATTGGATAACCTCAGCAGGCTTGTCAGGGTACCGCTATGGGATGGACAGTGTGTGCATGGCCCATAAAGAATTCATGTGGTGACTTCAACTACCCAAACATCGACTGGGAAAACTACTCAAGCCCAAACACCCTCGCCCTACGGTTCCTAGAATTTATAAACTCACATGCTATGGAACAACTGGTCACCACTCCCACAAGAGGGGAAACATATTGGATCTGGTCATCACCAACTTGGGGTCTCTATATTCCACACCAGAGTTATACCCCTCTTTGGTAAGATCAGACCATAAACAAATCTCACTGGACATCCATATTCCATCCCCACCCCTTGCCAAGGATACCATGGTGAAGAACTTCTCAAAAGCAAACTTCACACTTCTCAAAACTGAGGTGGAATCCTTCAAAGCCCCTGGGCCAGTGGAAAATACAGCCCAAAATGTAGAATCCTTTACAAAAGCATTCTATGGACACCTACAGGAATGCATGGAGCATGCTATCCCAAATAAAACCAAGACTCACTCCTCCAATGGCAGGAGACCTGTCTGGTGGACCCCGGCCATAAATAAGCTATACAACAGAAGGAGAAAGCTACTAAATGACAGAGCAAAATCCCAAAAAGGGAAGGCGTCACTGATCAGTACTAGCAAGAAACTACAATCCCTCATAAAATCATCTAAGGCCAGCTTCGAAAGAAAAATTGCACAAGACACTAAAGATAATCACAAGGCCATCTTTAATTATGTCAGAAACCTGGGAGGCAACTCCCAGATATGCTCTGAGTTAGTGCAAAATGACAAAAAATACACTGAACCCACAGACATTGCCAACATCCTGGCAGAAAGGTTCAGTGCAAACTCCCCCCCCCCAAAGAACAAATGTCTATCCCAACAGAGTGTAGCCTTCCTGAGATCACAGGTGCACAGATGAGAGCTGCCATCTCCAAAGCAAAAAACACAGCATCAATGGGACCAGACGGTGTCCCGGGCTGCATCTTACAAGAACTCCAAGAAGAACTAAACCCTCATATAAATTCACTGTTCAATCTCAGCCTTATTACAGGATATGTACCCAAGGAATGGCATACAGCAACAGTGGCCCCACTCCACAAAGGTGGTGCTACAACAGATCCCGGAAACTATCGCCCTATAAGCCTGACTAGCCTGGTCTGAAAAGCTATGGAATGTATCATCATGGAAATCATAAACAAAGACATTGGGAACCTCCAGGCACTGGATCCTACCCAATTCGACTTTGTTAAGGGCAGATCTTGCCTCTTGAACCTGGTCAACTTCTTTTAAACAGTTACCAAAGCCATAGATGAAGGGAAGGTAGTCCACACAGCCTACCTGGACCTCACAAAAGCCTTCGACACAATACCCCACTTGGGCATCATAAATAAGCTCACCAGCTTAAATATCAACCCCTATGTCACAAGATGGGTTGCGAACTAGCTCAGGGATAGAACCCACATGGTCAGAATAGCAGGTGTCATGTCAGACTCTAAACCAGTTACAAGTGGTGTCCCACAAGGCTCAGTCCTGGGACCTCTCTTGTTCGGTATATATTTCTCCAAGGTACAGGCTAACATGGGTGGACTATGGCTGACCAAGTTCGCAGATGACTGCAAACTGGCTGCTGTAATCGACTCTCTGGCTGACACAAGCATCCTCCAAAAGGGTCTCACAGAGATGGATAACTGGTGCCAGAGCCATGGCCTAAAGCTAAATGCCAAAAAGTGCATAGTCATCCCCTTTGGGAAAAACAAAGTGCCCACAAATTACCACATAGGTGGTAATCCATTAAGTACGGAAGAAGTAATTAGGGACTTGGGGACCCAAGTAGGTAGCAATCTCTCCTTTGACAATCACGTTGCCAAAGTGGTTAGAAAGACCTTCTATATAGCCCACCATATCATGAAAGGGTTCACATCTAGATCAAGAGAGGTCATTGTGCCGCTCTACTCATCACTTATCAGGCCCATAATTGAGTACAATGCCCCATTTGGGATGTACCTTACCCGACACCTTCAACAACTGGAAAGACCCCAAAAGTTTCTCACCAAGAGGATCAAGAGGCTCAAACAGATGCCCTATGCAGTTCTGCTAAAGAAACTTCAGCTCTACTCAGTTGCGTACCGCCTACTCAGAGGCGATCTGTGTCTGACGTATAAAGCCATGTCCAACCCAGAATTAATGGACATGCTTCACCTCAGGAAATCCAAATCCCTTAGAGCTACATGCTCCAGGGACTTGAACCTCAGCACAGAAATAAATAGGACATGCTGGAGGGACAGATTCATATCCCAGAGGCTCCCCTCAATCTGGAACAAAATCCCAATCCATGTTAGGCAGAGCCCCTCACTGACCCTCTTCAGGAGAAATCTTGACGAGTGGATGGGAGATCATAAGTTTACCCCTGGGATCTCTTCTGTGTCCCTGCTTGACAGAGGTACAGTAAACTAACCTTAAAAGGGCTACCTTCTTTGACCTACTATACAGAGGTACAGTCAATTAATCTGAAAGGGTGGTGAAAGCCAAACACACTCTGGCTAGGCTTATAAATGCCCTAGGGCAGATAGCCTAGTATCAACCTATGTAGGGGTGATATGCCACAGGCAGCTACATATGGGGTCATATGTCTCAGGTGCATGTCTAGGGCAACTAGCTGACTATGTCCTTGTACAGCCGTGTTGCGCAGCTGGCACATGGAACACATAATCTATGGTGCTGACAGGTACTGGTCACTAGTAAATGCAGTGTGTGACATCTGCAACTGATGTGTTTGGGACCTTTGGCTGTGTACTCAGTGGGACAGGTGTGGATGGTTCCTTGTCACAGTCACCCTCTTCCACACATCTATATCCATCTACCTTTGGCGCATTATGGTGTGTTGTCCTTACATATATGTCTGTATTACTATCCACTGTGTATGCAAGGCATGAGTGGTGCATACTGACATGTGTCTGCAGTAACTATTGCAACCGCTGGATATGTTTGGTCCACTGGTGTTTGCATACATGGCCTTCATGTGTTTAAGTTTGTGAGCATGCCCAGTATGACCTTTCAGTATGTGGATGACTGACATTGCCTTCATTTCTCTAAGTGTGTGAGCATGCCCAGTAAGGCTGTCTGTTATGCATGTGTGGAGCATGTCCGGTGGTTTGTACTGCACAGCTGACCTTTGTGTTGTACACCGACAGGTAGCATGCTGTGTCTGCAGGGTATCCACTGATCATTTGGCATTGACTGTTGCAACATGTCTGCATAGCGGGAGGTACATCTGACTATTTCTATGTTTCTACACAGGATTGGGGGGTGGCGCACCTGACTGTTACTCTATTTCTATGTAGGGTGGGGGGGCACACCTGACAGTTGTACACATTTGTTAGGAATGTTTTGGTATGTCCTGTTTTCCATTTCAGTCAGTAGTCTTACTCATCGTGCTGGCTATGCCATACTGGTGTAGTTCTGTGCTTATCTTTTGATTGCATACACATTCATTTCTGACTTCCTAGCCATCACAAATGACATCCCACTACCTGGCCTGCTGTAGTCTGTCCATATAGGCCTG
This sequence comes from Protopterus annectens, assembly GCF_019279795.1. NCBI lineage: Eukaryota > Metazoa > Chordata > Ceratodontiformes > Protopteridae > Protopterus > Protopterus annectens. The sequence continues at coordinate 274,941,855 of NC_056726.1, read as the reverse complement.
GGTTGGGGTCACCCATACCCCTCATTCAGATGCCATAGTATGGCATTTGTTTGTGTTTTTCTATACCTGTCCTGCTGGCTGTGACTGTTGTTGAGTATGTGAACCCGCTCCTGACTGGCATGTGTGAGTCCCTTATCTTATGGGTGTCCCAGTATTGTGGGTGGTGCTGCTGGACTGCCTATGTCAGATGCACGTAGTACACTGCCTATGCATGGTTAGGCACAGGTAGTGTACTGTTTGGCATCCCTTTTACTGTATGTGAGAGTCAGAGAGAGGTGATATTCCCTGGGTTCCTCCCTTGTCAGTGTTTGTGCTATGTGTTGCATCTTTGCCAGGGCCAGGAAATACTGGGCACACCTTCTTCTGCCTACTGGGGCAGGCTCAGGCTGTTCCTCCTCTGAGTCACTCTGTGCCTGTGCAGGCCTTGGCATTGGTGGGGGGCTATATGGCCCTGCCCTTTGCTGCTCCTGCTGCAGCTGTTTCCACAGGATCATATTGTTGCATGGCACATACAAGGATGATTTGGGTACATGTAGTTGGTGAGTACTGCAAGGCTCCACCGGATGTGTCCAGGCACCGGAACCATGACTTGAGCATCCCAAACACATGCTCTGTTATGATTCTGGTTTGTGCATGTGCCTCATTATGGAGTTCTTGGTTGAGTGTGTGTGCATTTCTGATGGGTGTCATCAACCATGGCTCCAGTGCATATCCAGCATCCCCCACTAGGTGACCGTGTGGGATGTCCCCATTGGCAAATTTCTGGTACAGCTGCATCAGATGCCAGATGTGGGAATTGTGATAACTTCCAGGGCAGCCAGCACACATGTTCAGTATTATGCCCAGGGCATCGCACATGACCTGGCAGTTGATGGAGGGGAAGCCCTTGCTGGTGATGTAGACCCTACCCTGCTCACTGGGTGGTGCTTTGATGCATATGTGAGTGCAGTCTATTGCACCCACTACCTCAGGGTATTCTGATATTTGGTGGAAGTGACGCATACTGCTGGCCAATGCCTCACGGGTGAGGGGGAAATATATGTGCCCACCGATATGTGCTGCCATGGTATCCAAGAACTGGTGGAGAACCCTGGATGCTGATGCCTGTGAGATCCCCATTGTATCCCCAGTTGGCCTTTAGAAGGTACCTGTAGCTAGTATTCTTAGGCCTACACATACCTTCATTTCCACTGGGATGGGTTCCCTTTTGTTAGTTCTGTGTGTCAGGCATGGCCGGCACAGCTTAACAATCTGCTGTAGGAGGTCCCTGTCCACCCTATAGCACTCCACTATCTCCAGTTCATGTAGCCCTTGGTAGGTTACCCTGGGTCTGTACACTATTCTCCATCTCCTCACTGTGGGTTGGTCGGCAGCATTCCCATCCTCTCCACCCTCAGCCTCTTCCACAAGTTGTATGATAGCTATTGCAGCCCCTAACATTTTGCTATTGTGAGTGTTAAAAGTTCCCTGCTTGTTTACACCGATGGTGTAAGGTGTGGGAAAAACTGGAGGGTTTGGTGTTTGCATAGTTTATAGTGGTGTTCTGGGCTGGGCTGGTCTGCTGCCTGTGTAATTGGCTGGTTCTGATACATTTAATCTGGCAGCAAATCTAGTACCCTTTGATTAACTTCCTACTGCTGCTTTCCCTTCCCATTGCCCTTCTGATTCATCCCAGAGGTGCGCCACGCAATCGGTGCACTGCAATGTGCACACTGCTGCTATTTCCTGGGTTCACTTCTGTTATCTTCCTGTAGATCCCATTGGGTGGCATGCACACCCACATACACTTTGTCATATGTGCTGGGGAGGTTTAGACACACCTCCTGGCTTTGCTGTGCTAGCTGGATGCAACCCTGAGCCACATGCTCCAATCCGCTAACTGTATGCCTGACACTCCCACACATGATGTCACCTACCTCCTAGTTTTGCACTCAGCTATTCATACTCATACACTGTTGGGACCTGCCTCACATGCTGGGGAAAACTGGATTCACTATCCTTCCCCTCATTTGCATAGAATTGCCTGCTAATGCATAGTTATATGTGTCACACTGTGCCTCCCCCCTTAGCAACCATTACTCACTGGCCAGGTTGTCTTTTGCCTGCCATTGGCTTGCATGGCGGAATACTGATTTTAGTTAGACTGTTTTTTTTAGGTTTAGTTTCTTATTTCCCCACCGGTCCCGTTTGTGCGCTGCTGCCCTATGCTTCAACAGCCATGATCGGTGGACATATCATAAACGTTGTATTTTGTACATTTGGCAATGTTTGCAATACCAATGGCCTTCTACTTGGCCATTGGCATGCTTCCTCAATGATATGCAGCCTTTATTTGGAGCTGTCATAGCTCTGTTTTGGAGTTTGCAGTACCATACTCGGTTACTAACCGAGTACATTTCTGCATATTACGCTAATCCTGTATGCCCTGATTCCTGCTTCCTGGATGGCAGATTTACCTAATTTGCATGGTTTTCACTTGCAAATGGGGTGATTTGCATACGGGGGCTGGGGACATGCAGCACTAGTGCTACAGTGCTCGCGCACATTACACGTGCACATAGGTGGATCGCTGTGCCGCCATATTGGAGAAATTTCATCTTACACTAATCATGCATACCGTGCAAGCTTTTGAGAATCCGGGGGATGGTTTCAGTGAACCATGTAGGGTTTATTGAATCCTGCCCTATGTATTTTTGTGTGTGTTTATTTTCCTTGCATTGCAATACATTCAAAACTATCTTTTCTTATTACTTCCTTTGCAACATTGTTGCCTTTAGTTTTATTTTAAGTGTTTCTGGAAGTTTTGTCCTTGGGTCCACTCTGAAAGTGTGTCTGACATATCAGAATTTTAACCTCGTTAACAAAAATACCTGCATGCATGCAAAAATATATGTTTGTGTATATGTATCCTGCAAACAACTCAACTAGCATTCTCTGACGTTGAAAACTACCTTACTAAAGCCCAACTTATCCTCAACCCAAAGAAAACTCAGCTTATGATTATAACCAGTTCTAACAAAAACATTAACAGTCAATTCACTATCTACTCCACTAATGCTACTCCAATTGCTCCAGTGGCACAGGCTAAGCTATTGGGAATAACCATAGACTCTCACCTAAAATTTGATAGTCATCTCAACTTAACTATTAAAAACGTACATGCCAAACTGGGGTCGCTCTACGTATCAAACCATTTCTTACCAACAACACAAGATCAGCCATTGCTTGCTCCCAACTTCTATCCACCTTACTCTATGCATCTCCCATTCTGACTAATCTCAACAAAACTGAACTAAGCAACATGGAAGTCTGCTATAACAGAATTGCCTGCTTTGCTGCAAATTGCTCATATAGAACTCATCACTGTACTGCTTTGAGACAGCTCCACTGGCTTGAACTGCCCAACCTCCTAACCTACAATCAGCTCTGCCTCTGTCATTCTATCTATTACCTCCCCAATAAGTGTCCTGCCCTCAAAAACCTAGTACAACATCACTCAGCCAAAAGACCTCTTAGATCATCAAGCAAACTACTACTAGAAGTCACCAACAGCTACAATAGCTTTGGAGATGCACTATATAGTAGTTCAGTGGCTAAAAAATGGAACTCTGTCCCTACAAGCATTCAAAACACATCATCCAAAGCCTCCTTTAAAGACCTCATCAGGCAACATCTCAAGGAAAGTTGGCAGTGCCATGATTGCTCCCCAGGCTAGTGAAAGCGGATAATACATACATACAAAATCTAGAGCACTTGATAATAGTTTTCAATCTTACTCACAAACACTGGCTAAACTACAATGTATGTACTGTACCTGTGTACTATGTATGTATTCTACCTATGTTCCAAATTTCAGCTGTACACCACAAATCTATTAAAATATTATTTTTAAAATTAATATTTTTTTGTTTGTTCTCTCCACTGTAACAGTTTATGTGCCACATAGTACTGTAAAAACATGTATCCTGTAATTTGTGTGTATACTGATCATGTCTAAATAACTAAATGTTTCTGTAATTTTTCTTTGTGGAGCTTTTCTCCCTCATAGGAAATGTTAATTCACAATAAGGAACTCAAATGTAAATCTCTGTTGTCTTAAAGATCTTCGTAAACTGCCCTGGCAAATTGCTGATATGATAAGTGGCATATGCAAACAGGGAATAGACAAGCATGACTCACATAAAGTATGGTGAGGAAAATGAACTTCACTCTGTTCGTACAGACACATCATGTACAGAATATCCCATTCCTTCAAGCTTCTTGAGCACATTGAATTTTATTCCAGTGAGATAAGCATTATGAGGAACCTAAAGGTTGTGTCATGGCCTTATAATCAAAAACATGCCAGAGACATTTTAGAAGAAATTGAGAATGTGGAGGAAACTCTAATTAGACATATAATCTGCAGACATAAATTTGATTTGATTTTGAATACTTTGAGTTGTGCAGCTTTTCTCCCTGGGCCTCCTCTGAAAAAGGGCACATGCTGAGTTGGACTTTCCCGGTCAACAAATTTCAAATAAATAAATAAATCTGCTTCTATAATAACAATGCAAGGAACACATATATTTCTAACAGTATAAATCCTATTCAAAATATTTAGGAAATACACATTATATACAAAGCAAATATGATTTGTTTTTACATTTTTATGACAAAGACCTGTGCAGCTGCAATTTGCTCCTGACTTTTGAGACTTTGAATACTAAGCTTAAAATGGGTAAACAAGCAGATGTTCTGTTAGAAACTGAAATAACAAAGATTGAACAGATTTTGGTCAAGCTAAGAGGTCCCCTTGAGTTCAGCATCATATAACTCTGCTTGCTGTTGTTTTTTTTTTTTTTTTGGGGGGGGGCATGACTACAATCCTCAGAATATCAAACAGATGGCATTCTTGATTTGTTTCTAATAAAAGTAAACTGGCATAGTGGACATTAACAATATCTGGCAAAGGAAGCAGTTTGAAAAATCCATATAAAGGATATTATACTGCATAATGACTGACAGTGTTTCAGTGAAGTACATGCTCAATCACATTCTTTTGATACATGTAAAGAGAGTCTGTTTTTGTTTTACTGTTGCTGTGAAAGATTTTAATGAATGTGGCAAGTAGCTTTCTTGTTGCACATCGCTGTTGCATACCTGATTTAGCACATTGCTGTTTAAGACCTTTTAATGAGGCAAGACAACACAAAACTGCATGTCTGTTTTGCTGTTCATTTTGTTTCTTTTTTATTTGTAAATTTGGTTAAAATGCACACAGTCATAGCACAGATAGAGCATAGACAGTATTAAAACATTACAAGCAGTGTTAACTAAGAAAAAGCCCCACATTTGCATTTCCATTTTACAGTCATAACACTGCAGTATCCTTTTTGCTCTTGTTCAGTACATCACTACACTGTGAGGCATACCTCTCAAGTGTACCTCATTACAAGAAGCATTCCTCATTTGGGGTTTAGTTCCACATTGAAAGGGACTGTCATGCATTCAGTATTAGGAATTTTCTAAACTGATATCCACGGTAAATAGAACTGAATCATATCAGCTCATTAAAAGAACCTTTGATAAGTAAAAATAGCACATTTTAACCATCCTATGAGTTTTATTGTTCAAGTTGTTTGTAAGCTGTTAGCAAGTGTTGCACATTTTGCTCATCTGTCCCACATTATGAGAGGTAGTGTTCCTCATTTTGGAGATGAAAGGCTGAGAGCTATGCTGTGATGGACCAAGCAATGTGGCTAAACATTTAAATGTAGATAGCTAATCCTGATACTGCATTATGAAATCATCATGTCAGCTTCCATGGTGCTACTCTCAGATAAATCTCTAGCATATATTATATGACAATATCAAGTGAAGTAAGCCATCACTATAGTACAAATGCACAAATACAGCTCTTTAGGAAACTCACCAGAGATTCACATTTCAGAACTACAAACATCATCTGCCAATCTAATACTGAGACAAGGTCATATGGAAGACAAATAAGAAACTCAATTTGTTTTATTTTTAACCGTGAAAGTTCTTGGTTTGGTCAACATAAAACCACATTACATTGGTGGTTAAATGGAAATATTTAGGAAGATTTGAAACACAGTTATGTTATGTCTAACTAAGATGAGTCAATGAAAAACAATGAGGATTTTCACTACAGTTTCTTTGTTTATAATGTAAAGAACCTATGAACCTATAAAGAATCTATTAAAAGAAGGCAAATTAAACAACATGATGTATGTTAATAACTTTTTTTGAGCACATAAAGAGTAAGGAGTACTAATGATAAAATTAAACATGTTTTCTACTTTTTGCTTTTATCATGATTTTCAAATCCAACATCCTGACAGTCTCTAGCAGTAACTGTGAACAGGGCCTGCAATGGAAGGTTTCATGTTATCATGTGTGAGCAGGAATATGTGTGTGTGTGTGTGTGTGTGTGTGTGTGTGTGTGTGTGTGTGTGTGTGTATATATATATATATATATATATATATATATATATATATATAAATGTGTGTGTGTGTGTGTGTGTGTGTGTGTACATACATATATACATATGTGTATGTACCTCTATCTATTGGTCTATCTATCCATTTATATATTTATAAAAGGTTACATGTAAAGGAATATCTGTCATATGCTGAACATATATTTATCTGTGAGTTGAGCTGCACATCTGTTATAGGTTCATAGGTATACACTAGGCTATGATGATCCATTTTGACTTTTTTTCTGTTTGAATCATTGCTTAAGATATTAGATTAACACAAGGTTTACAGTAACAATGACATCTTTCACTTCTACCTCATTTATCAGGCATTGCCTCTGGATGTTTGAAATCTTCAGAGTCATAGTACAGAAGATGCTGTAATTAGTATTGCCTGTAAGTAATGCTTTTGAAGTCAGAAAAATGAATTATGATGGATGAATTCTACCTAGAGGTAACACAGTAAATTCTCAGGATTCTTTATATATACATTAACACTCTTCTTAACCATTTTTATAACTTAACTTTTGGATATTTGATAACAAGAGAAAATATATGACCTTTATACACAGTGATACAATAATTTTAAAGAAAGCTATGCCCTGTAGCAATGTGGTTAGGTTCCATTTAAAATAAAATTCTGGCAAAGACCTGTTGAAGCAAGTGTTTTGATTCTTAACTGTTTTGCTAGGTTTTACAGGCATATTTAATGTTTTGTGTGATTTCCAGACTTAATACCTTTGACTCTTACAAGCATGCAATATCTATTTTCTTTTATTTATTCAAAATTTGGGTAGGGTAGCTCTAATGGGCAGTGGTAATTTTCAGAGGTGAGCCCGAGATGCAAATAGATACATATATAGATAATCATAGAGTCATACTTCTAAGACAGAGTAATGTCTGAAACAGAGCATGGCAAAAATGCAGTTTTTAATGAAAATTGTTTAAAGTTATCTATATATCTGTATCTGTTGAAAGTCTTAGCACTTAAAAACTCATTATAGCTGTTGAGATCAAGCACAGGCAGGGAGAATAGAAAGCAAATATATTATAGAGGCCCACAGAGAAAAGCACTTTTGTAATCTAGGCAGTCATCTTTACAAAAAAAAAAGACCACAGACATAAATGAGTGTGGAGCATTAACCATGTGTAAGTCATAAAGAATGTTGTTCCAAAAGAAGGGGGAAATGTGAGATGGTACCTTGTCTACCATGACAAGCTGAGTTTTCTGGCTTTTAAGCTCATCTTTATTTCTTGTTTGAAGACTTGTGTTCAGTGTTTGCAGTTCGCAGATATGTAGGATTAGGTGAGAGGTTAGTTTTGCAGATTGTGAATAATCACTGCATGATTATAATAAATCCTAGCTTGAAAGAAGAGCCAGACAAGCGTATTCAGCATAGCATAGGTGGGCATATTTGTGATAAACTTTTTTTTTTCAAATTGTGTGCAACTTTTTTAACACAGGTTCATTTAGGCATCTCATAGTTATGCTACAGTGTGTAGTTTTGCTAATAGTACAGACTATGCTACCATTCCTTTTATAGACATTATTTAATGCAGTTAGGAATCAAAATTCTTTCTTGTTAATTTCTTTCAATGTAGATTTTCTGTGCAATCTAAAACTGAGATGCTTCTTTATAAATTCTAAGGTATTTAATTTTCTACATGGCATCAGTGTATACAATGTTACAGCTTGTGCATTTTCTGATAGCCTTTAAACCATGCAAGACAGCTTGGAATGTATCGTATTGCTTTGAGGTTTTGTTGTATTAATGTTTGATCTATCAGCTCAAAGGCTTTGGAAACATCTACAAAAAATTCAGTTTATAGTACTTTGTCACAGTCTGTTGATATTCTATTGATGATGTTGATAAGGCTGCATTAGCCGAGGTACTGTTTTTTGTATCATATTCTAAATGCAGTTGTATGTTATAGATAAATGATCTTACATAGTATTTTGAATACAGACTTACGATACAAATTGATGTCCAGTTCTTTACCATTCATGCTGATCCACCTTTAAATGATAGAAAGATCAAGTAAAATGGCTCCTTAACAAGACAGTGACTCATTTATTATCATGCTGCACAAGTATGATCACAAATAAGTCAAACTCCAGGAATGTAACAGCAGTCCAAAACAATAAAAGCAAAAAAAAAAAAAAAAAAAAAAAAAAAAAATATATATATATATATATATATATATATATAAATTGCCCCATTGATCCCAAAAATAGGAGATACACAGCAGCAGTACCCTAGTGATCATACAAATGAATATCAGTGAGTATTTTTATCATGAGCAAGCCTGTTTCTCTTTCAGCTTGCTTTAGTATGCAGGGTATATGTTTTTATATTTTAATCATCAGTTTAGAACTGTTGCTAATACATTACCAATCCAAGGGACTCCTGTCCAAATAGAAGATGGAGGCAGTTCATGTGTGGATGCTGATCCATGATTATGAAGACCTGACACTGGTGATATAGGACCAAAACTGAAGTGACATACTGTCTGAGGGTCTTTCTGCCACAGAACAATGACATTTCCTGCATATAGTAAGGGTAGGTGTGTGTGGTTGTTTAGTTGTGTGCGTGTGTTGTATTGCTTTTTGTACAGTGTTGGGAGATGTGTGTGTTTGTGTTTGTATGTGTTGTGTAGTGTGTGCTGTGTCTTTTCGCACTTTTGTGGTTTCGGGTATTTGTGGTTTCATGGTTTTGTGGTTTCGAGAGTTTGGGTTTCACAGTTCTGTGGTTTTGTTTATTTTCATTTTCAACTTTATGGTCTCGAGGTACTGAAATTTGATAGGATATTATTTCATCTAACACTGCTAACTATTAATGTTTATGTTTCCTAAATCATCTGTATTAAATGATGGTGTAGATACTATTTGGGTGTTACATTACATTTGGGGAAAATTACTTTTTTCTGCTGTCTATAAAGTAGCACAATATGGATTTGAACAGGGGTGGCTCATGCCATCGGACTGCAGACTGCAGCCCTCCCCCCCAGCTGTGAAAAAAAGAAAAAGAAGATGAAGTGTAACATTTTAAATTAAAAAATAAAATATTTTACTTTTAGCATATCTCCTGCAAGTTTGACTAACTCGCTGTTAAAGTCCCGGAACTCAAACTGCACGTGCATGCATGCTCTTTGAGTTACGAGTTTTTTAAAAAAATAGTTTCTGTAAATGTGGACTGCTGTAAAACCAGTCCAGGTTTACAAGAGAAGGCATCAATGTAAATACCCACAAGTCTATGCAAAATGTAACCACAGTAAAGTGGAAGAGGATCAGACTGCCACATCTGCAGTTACGTACATGATGTGGATGGCTGGATGGGTACTGATTGGTTGGTTCTCTTTTCGCTCTCTTCCCGCTGGCACTGGGAAAAAGAGAGTGAGAAACAGTTAGGGAGTCAGCAGCAGACTACAGTACTAGACTAGTGCTTGTTGTTTGGAGTTTGATTGTCAGAAAGCAGAGAGAGCAGACAGAGAGCAGTGCAGTACACCTTACTTGGACCTGTTGGTTGTTACCTTGGAAAATGAAAAGACAGGAAAGGAAGTGAAACTGAATAAAGCAGGTTAGTGAATCCAACTGAGATTACAAAAGAAAGTTAAGTGCAAGTTGTAGTTGTAACTTGTTGTGTCTGATTTTCAGGGCAATCCTGATGTTTGTCTTCTCATATACTTACCCTGACGCCTGACCCTCATACAGTCATACTTCACAACTGTACAGATTTTCGAAGAATGTCCAGATTTTTGCCTCATAGTCATAGTTTTGGTCTGTTTTTCATAAAAGTGGGTTTTTCTGGCAAATTAGTGGCAAATTACTAAAGATTAAAGTTAGAAAATAATGACAGACATTTAAGTTTCCGACTTCATACCCTTCAGAAAATTCATGCTAATGCAAAACCTGTTATTCTATTAACTTTCTAAGTTTGTAAGAGCAATATTTAAAAATTGTCCCTATTTTTGGTCCTTTGTCCCACTTTTATATATGGCTTTGTCCAGATTTCTTGCTCTAAGAGGTTGAGCGGTATGATACAGTTTTTGATTTTCTGGTAAACAGGTCATCATACCTCTTAACTCTCCAGGTTTTTGCAGAATATTTTTGATCTGTCCCTCATAAAATCTACGTTTTTCTGACAAATCACTGAGAACTAGTCACAGAATAATGACAGTCATTGGAGTTTCAAACGTCATATCCTTAATAAAATGCAGACTGATACAAAACTTTTATTCCAGCAGTTTTTGAGCATGTAAGAGCAGTAATTAAAATGTGTCCCTATTTTGCGTCTTTATCTCCCCCATTACTTTTGTTTTTGTCCAGATAACTTGAGCTAACAGGTTATGCAGTATGTAAACCACCTAGGACAACTGTGGCAGATGATGCAGAAAGTGTTAACATAAATGCATAGAAATAGAACAAATACATAAATGAAACGAAGGACAGTGAGGAAAAGGGAAATAAAGACAAATAATAACATTACTATTACTTGTGTCACATATGATCATCCAGAATGTAATCTAATGATTTGCTAGAGAGGCAGTGTGGGTGAACTGTGAAGCATTCTGCATACTCTTGTGCTGATAATATTTTGTTTTATTTAGTGTTTAACCCTATGCCCTTCTAAAGGCAATAAGGTGATACCTGCTGTTATTAGTTCTCTTGTGCACTCTTTCCTATCTTTCTAAAGCATGGGGAACACACAATTTTTATTTTTATTTATTTTACTCAAAGGAAGACAGCTCATCCACTCACATGCAGAGAGCAGAATTTAAATACAACTGCCTCATGAGCAGATTCCAGTCAAGCACTGCTTCTCATGTCATCTTGCAGATGTGAATTGCGTGAGTTAAGTGATTTTATGAGTTTGGGATTAGGAATTTGTGAATCTAATTGTTACAAGTATTGTTTTTAAATCCTTTTTAAAACTGTAATTTCAATTTGCTATTGTAATTTCATAAATGGACTAAATATAATAGAATATGCTTTAATGATTTTCTTGAGACATAATTTTATAATGCATAACGTGTAACTACTGTTTACATGGAACAAAACTGAAATACAATATATGAGTCACTGCTTTATCATAGTTGCCTGGTAGACATCTAGAATTAGCTATAACTAGTGAGTAGGGATTGGGAGCTATTAATTAAAAGTAACTGACTTTCTTGTTTGCTCAGTTTAAACAGTCAGTATAAGTACTAGTGGCATTTGTGTAAAGTAAGATCGATTCGATTACTGACATTGCTTTACTTTGACTATTATTGTTTATTTATTTTTCTTTATTGTTTTTAACCACAAGCACACATTCAAGGTGCACACAGTCAGTAAAGTGGCCATAACTGATAGATATGGAGGTGATCTGCAGATTAAGTTTCTTTCTTCTGCTGTTATTTGATCACTGCTAATGTTTGATCACTGCTAAATAACAGTCTTTTTATCTGGTGGGAACATGCAACTTTGAAAAAGGAGTTTTAGCAAATATAAAATAATGGATACTGTTCACTGAAATTACTTTTACTCACAGTAGAGTTTGCTTTTCTTCTCCACTGTTTTATGTGACCTTGGAGTTGGTTTATATAAATGTGGGTTCTGGGTGGTGTGGTGCCTCCCTACATGGAAGTGACAGGAGGGCTTCCCCCTGTAAAACTATTTTGTTGTCATATTTACTGAATATAGCTTTGGTGAATGGTTATAGATTTGTTTCCTATCACTAAAAGTAATTTCAGTGACTCTACATAAATCCAATCTGGTGTGGCTGTAATATTATTACATGTTGTATTTTACTTGTTGAAATCCATGTAAACCTTGTATTGTTATGGCTTATGTGGGGAAGTTGCAATGCATTTAAGAATAACTATATGGCCATAATGTATTTTTCTTTCCTCTTTGGATAACAAACATTTTTACAGATGGGAGTATCCCAGAGATTGCTAATTTCAGCATTTTACTTGGTACTTTTATAAAGCTGAATATAAATTATAATTAGAACTGCAAGGAAAAATGGTTTTCGTTGAGTGCTGCTTGGTTTTTATACTTGATTTTGACTGGCACCATAGCTCTGCCCTTTTTTAGTTGGCCACACCCTTTCCCATTGGCCCCACCCATTCAGCTGTCTCCTGAAGCCCCCCTTTGATTTGAAGTCACCAGCCGCCACTGGATTTGAACTGCATTGTCTACAGGTAGTAGATATATTACACAGGCCCTAGCAGTACATCAAGTTTTAGGAATAATATTTAGCTGGAGAAAGGAATGAATATACATAGATATACTATATAGTTTTATTTATTAAGGTCTAGTTGTGCTTTGAAATATGTGGAAGTGTTTTTTGTGAGCATAAAATTGACAATTTAGGGGTAGGTAAAAAAGGGGGAGGGCCTAAACCTTGTCACATGAAATCAGTCATATCATTGTCAAGCATGAACTACTGAGATCTGCATACTTTTGAAGGTAAGCACAGAACTAAGACAGCATTCTCAGTCATATTTTCTTACTAAACGGTGCAGTGGTGCAGTGGCAGCATTGTCTCCTCACAGCAAGAGGTTCTCTGGTCCAATTCTTGGTTGGGGTGCCTTCTGTGTGGAGTCGGCATGTCCTCCCTGCGTTCATGTGAGTTTCCTCTGGGTGCTCTGGTTTCCTCCCATGTTACAAGACGTGTCTGGTGCATTTCTCCCCAAGCCTCCACTGAAAATTGGCTTGTTCCAAGTTGGACTTTTCCAGTTAACAAATGTAAAATAAAATTATTTTTTATACTGCATGAGTAACCAGTCCTAAATAAACTATGTTAAAAGGTGTTGCAATTATTATTATATAGGGAAATGATGGAATATAATTTTTTTCTGTGGCAGAAATAAAGATTTGACCATCCCATCAAGACCACACTGCAGTTCTCAAGCATGCATGACTTAAAGTGTATTGGTTATTTTTCTGAAGTGTGTGTGTCTTTCGGCTTTTCCCGGTTAGGGGTCGACACAGCGGAACTTCGGTCCGCTAATGATTGGCAGTTGATTTTTATGTACCGAGTTGCCAGCCCTGATGCACAACCTTCAACGAAGGTATGCCCATTCACACATGTCTCCACGCAGAAGACGCTCTAGCTGAGTATCGGACCGGACAGTGTCTTACTGTGAGGTGATAATGCTACCGCAGCACCACCATCGCGAGTTATTTTTCTGAAGCAAGTGTAAAAAACTCTTGGAGTAGGGTATAACCTCTGTACCATATACAATACCAATTTGCATAGCTTTTGATTAAAAATTATGCTGGTTTTGCAATTAATTTTGTTGATAAGTACAAAACCCTGAAATGTTTTCTCTGGGCTGAAAATGCCTGCCATGACATATTGAAAGATTGAACCCATAATACATCACTGCTTAAATTAATGTATACGCTACTGTATTCCCATGCTAAATGCAATAATAAGTATTTTTTTTTTTACTTCCTGGAGAGTCAGAATGTTAACTAGGTATAGCAAATTAAACAACTTGCAATGAAAATTAACAGATGTGATGATATAATGTTGACAAATCAATAAGAAGTTGTTCTAAAAAAATTAGTTGCTTTTGCTTACCCATGGTGCTTTGCAGTTGTATTAAATAACTGCCCCAAACTTACCATGATATCATTTTGTGGATGTGGTTACAATGAAAATTATTTAAGCAATTAAACGAAAAAAATCAAATAAACTATAATCTTAATTTTTTTTGAAAATCATTTGCAACTTTATCATGCAGATTACAACTGGAAATATAATTTACTGTAAAAGAAAAATGCATCAGAAAGTGACTGATACGCTTTCACAAGTGCTAAGGAATGGACACAAGAAGGCCAAATTATAGCACTGAATTATTCTCTGATTACTTCCTTAATCAAGTTCAGGGTCATGGGGAGAGATGAGGAGAATCCTAGAATCCATTGAGTGCAAGACAGAGGAAACTATCTTTAATAGGGACCTAGACCCATGACAGTATACGTGCTTTAAGTCTCATGTAAAGCACATACACACACACACACACACACACACACACACACACACACACACACACACGCCCACACCACAGGCAGTTTGTAGCAGATTGTAGAAATAGAAATTCGTATTTGGGATGTGGGAAGAAATTGGAATAGTCATCAAAATCTGATATAAATACAGAAAGGGCATACAGACTCTACAGAAATGACCCCTCAGAGGAGAAGGCAGCTAGAAAACCACGGGCATGGCAAGAATGCTAGCAGTTGCAGTCCTGCGCAACCCACTTCTATAACATGTATTTGACACTAACTGGTTAAAAGAAAGAGAGAGAGTGAAAGAGAAAGAAAACTTTAACATGCATTTTGCCTCAGTGGCTCCACTGAATCAAAACACAAACAAGTTGTAGTCAAAATATGTAACTATCTGAAATATTACTGTAGATAACTTATTACATATGTTAACAGAGAACATGCAGCCTATTACTATAGTAATATTTCTAAGCAATTGTTTATTAGCATTATTTCCTGTAGCTGAAATATTCATTAGTGTTTTTATTAAAAATACAGTGAAATCACAGTTCTCAGATTCATATTAGACTGTCCTTTTGCCCGATGTTTAGTTTGAAACAACAATATATAATGGATTGGTTCATTCTACAGAGAAGTGTTTCATCAGAAAAGTGCTGATGGGTAACATAGAAATGGATCAGAAATAAAGAGATGCTTCATAAACATTACCAAAATAATATCTATCACATCATATTTATTTCCTTTCAGAGTAAGTGAACTGGTTCTAGACACTGGACTGTACCAGTAATGACCCCGACCAAATGGCAACAACAAACGTACAGCAGTATACACTTAAACATGAAAAAATTATATCAATACACTAGTAAACAAGATGCATGTCAGTTACCCTAAACAAGTATGGACTATCTAATAAATGTGTACAATAAGAAAAACATTCACTGAGAAATAGATCACAAAGAAAGTAATCCTGATGATGAAGATGAAGAAGACAATGAAGTTGATGATGACAGCTATTCCCCCAACATATGCTCTAGCAAAATAGATATTTGTAGATTTTCAAAATGATTATCATCAGTTGTGAAATGAGTTCTTGAGTAACAAATAAATAGTAAAGACACTACTAATCCTGTAAGAGTAAGTACACACACATACACAAACACACACACACACACACACACACACACACACACACACACACACACACACACACACACACACACACACACACACACACACATATAGAGATACTTAGATATAGGGCAGGATTCACGAAGGCTTGCACAGAGTCTAAAAGTAGTGTAAGACTCCATGCAGCCCTCGCGATCCAGGAACAGCCCGAAATTCCATGTAAGAGACCAGCTAAAACGTCTCTTACACGGACTGGGCGTGGATATGCTAATCACCTCACTTGCAGCTGAAAGGCATGCAAATGAGGTAGATTAGCGATCCACGAAGCTGAAACCAGCCCGTGTAAGAGTCGTGTTAGCTGCAGAAACTGAGTACGTTTCTGCAAATACAATGGAGCCATGTCAGCTCCAAATAAAGGGTGCATATGTGTCAGGCAGCATGCCAATGGCCAAATATGTGGCCATTGGCAAGGTACCCCGATGCAAATATGATAAAACAAATGGGCTGCGCTATATAAAACATAAAAATGAAGCTTATAAACCCACAAATGTGGGTTTTATGCAATACATGTATTTACAATGCAGGGACCAGCAGACCAAAAACAACATGGCCACCGTTTAGTGGTTGCTAAGGGGGGAAGCTGAGTCTAAGACATGTAACTAAGCATTAGTAGGCAATCTTATGTAAATGAGTGTTAGGATACTGAATCCCACTGTCACATAGAAAAAGAGCACATTCCGAGTAGTGTAAGAGTTTCATAAGGGGGAGGAACAGAGTAGGAGATAGGTGACATCACAGGGGGGAATGGCAGAAGGAAATGCAGTTCATTGGAGGACAGTGTTACGTGACAGATGTCAGACACATATCATGGAAAGAGGAGTGCCACAAGATAAGCATGGGAAAGTCAAGAAATGGAAGGTGTACACTGTAGCCAACACCAAAGTTTCTTGCTGGGCGTGCATGCGCACATGTGCGCACCAGGAGGCGCGAGTAGGGCAGTGTGCGTGCGTGTAAGGCAGACTGAGCATGTAGGAGCCTGTTGGCAGACTTGTAAGACTGTTTGCACTGGTGTGCGTGCGTTTTAACCCGAATAAGTAGATTCTAAACTGTGTAAGCATGTGTGCGCACGTGTAAGCCACTGTGAGCGTGTTTCCGCTGGTATGCGCATTGCTCCCCCGTGAGGAAACAGAAAGGAAAAAGGAAGCAAGAGAAATAGTAGGAAGCTAGCAGGGAATACTGCTGGAGCTAGCAGGTGAAAATAATTAGAAGCAGGCAATTACACAGGCAGAATACTAGCCCAGCCCAGCACTTAAAACTCTGCAAACAGCAGTGCAGGATGTTTCTCTCAAGAGACACTGCAAGACAGGAGTAAGCTATTAGAAGTGAAAACTGAAAAAGCTTCACTCAGAGCAGAAATGCTAGGGGCTGCCATAGCTGTCATAAGGAGACACAGGTGACTTGCTGAGGGTGGTGACAATGCAAATGCTGCCAGACAACTCACAGTGAGGAGATGGAGAAGAGTGTACAGGCCCAGGGTCACCTACCAAGGGTTACATGAGCTGGAGATAGTGGAGCGCTATAGAGTGGACAGAGACCTCCTGCAGCAAATTGTTGAGCTGTGCAGGCCACGCCTCACACACAGAACCAACAGAGGGGAATCTATCCCAGTGGAAACCAAGGTATGTGTTGGCCTAAGAATACTAGCAACAGGTACCTTCCAGAGACCAACTGGTGATATGATGGGGATATCACAGGCATCAGCCACCAGGGTACTGCACCAGTTCCTGGATGCCATGTCAGCACATGTCGGTGATCATGTATATTTCCCCAATGCCTGTGAGGTATTGGCCAGCAATATGTGGCTCTTCCAGCAAATAGCGGAATGCCCTGAGGTAGTGGGTGCAATAGACTGCACGCACATACACATCAAAGCACCAGCCGGTGAGTGGGGTAGGGCCTACATTAACAGCAAGGGCTTCCCCTCCATCAACTGCCAGGTCATGTGTGATGCCCAGGGCATAATAATGAATGTGTGTGCTGGCTGCCCTGGAAGCTACCATGATTCCCATATCTGGCATCTGACGCAGCTGTACCAGACATTTGCCAGTGGGGACAACCCACATGGTCACTTAGTAGGGGATGCTGGATATGCACTGGAGCCGTGGCTGATGACACCCATCAGAAATGCACACACACCTGAACAGGAAAGCCATAATGAGGCACACGCGCAAACACGAAATGTAATCGAGCATGTGTTTGGGCTGCTCAAGTCATGGTTCCGGTGCCTGGATACATCTGGTGGAGCCTTGCAGTACTCACCAACTACATGTACCCAAATTGTCATGGTATGTGCTATGCTACATAATATGATTCTGCTAAAACAGCTGCAGCAGGATCACCATAGGGCTGGGCCAAACAGCCCCCCACCATTGCCAAGTCAATCACAGGCAGAGCGTGACTCAGAGGAGGAACAACTTGAGCCTGCCCCAGTAGGCAGAAGGAGGCGTGCCCAGTATGCCTCGGCCTTGGCAAAGCGGCAACGCATAGCACATACACTGGCTCAGTAGGGACCCTGGAAATGATACCTCTCTCCGAAAAAAGAAAAAAGGGACACCTAAGTTGACACAACCTGCTTTCAAACATGTACAGGGAGTGTAGTATGTGCATCCAACATAGGCAGCCCTGCAGCACCACCTGAGGCATGATTGACATGTGTTAAGCAATGTAACACCATGTAGTATATGCAAACTTGATGACCCTGACTAACATCCTACCCTCACCAAGCATGATGCCACAATATGAAGATGAGATGATCAATTGCAATAATTGGCTGAAGTATTGCTGTTAGTCAAAGGGGATCCAATGTGTGCCAGCCTGGGATGACATGCTGAGCACGACATGATGCTCCACCTGCTAGGGGTGGCATGCACCTATCAGTCCTGGCCTTATGGATACTGGCAAAGGCTGTTGGTACCCCCAGCGTGCCTTGAATAGGTAAGGCTCAAAATACAAACCCACCTCCATAGGTATCACAAGGGATAAGAACCTAGATGTAATGCTACCCAATGCCAGAAGTCTAAACAGCAAGATGCATGCAGTCTAAACTCCCCCAGCATGGAGAATGTTGATATCTGTTCTGTAACAGAAAACTGGGTCAAGGCTCACAACAGCACCCTAACACTACCAGGTTACACCTCATACTGTGCTGTACAGCCCCAAAACATGGAACAAGCTACAAAAGGAGGGTGACTAGCAATAATTGTCAAGGATAACCACACCCCCATGTTGGTACCACGACATGAAGCAGCATGGACTAGCCATGGTCAAGTAACAGTGGCTAAAACTGCCTCCCAGTTTATAGCCTGCTACAGACTACCATCCTAACACCAGGAACTGCACTTGGCCTATGTTGGAATACATGAATATATCAAGTCCTCCAAACCACATTATATTGGGTGACTGAAAATACCCAAACATAGACTGGAAGCATTATTCTAGCTCCAACACCCCAGGACAAAGGTTCCTAGAATCCATAAACCAAAATGCTCAGGAACAACATACCACTCCCACAAGAGGGGTAAGCATACTGGATGTGATAATCAGCAACATGCGTACTGGATGGCAAGATGAGAAGTGTATCCCTCACTGGTAAGATCAGACCATAGAGTAATCACACCGGATATTACCATCCTGACCACAGTCCCTGGCTAGAAAACCACAGTGAAAAACATGTGTAAAGCAAATGTTGCACTCCTCCAAACTGATGTGGAATCCATTAAAGGCTCTGTGCATGTGCAAAATATGGGCCACACCTCAGAACCCGTTATACAGGCATTCCATGAACTCTGCCAGGAATGCATGGATTATGCAATCCCAAATAAAACCAAGACACAATGCTATACACGCAGGCATCTGGCATGGTGGACCCCAGCCATTACCAAACCATGCAAGAGAATGAGGAAGCTACTACATGATAGAGCAAACCTAAAAAGGGAAGTAATCTCTGATCAGTATTATGGCAATAAAATATGTCCCCTCATACAATCCACTAAGGCCAGCTACAACAAGTTGAATCTGTGAATCTTGAGGCAATGTTACACTTGCCCCATGTACACAGACAACCCTCTCCTCCAAGAAATACAAATATATGTGAGAGATGCAACCATTTATCCAAACCGGAGGCTGAGCTCTCTCAACTCAGTACGGTCAAAACTAGTCAGGAGGAGAAGGTAACCACACACACCACAAACCCAGTCTCACATAGACCTATCACAACTGCAAACCAAAGACATAAACACAGAAAAACATTCCTGGAGGCTCTAATTACAAACACACCACATCAACAGAGGCCTCCAAAGCAGACACCCAAGCAACCACTACCTCCAAACATAGCACATGCAACACATAGTACACAAAGCTGGTGTACCAAACAGTCACAGGCCAGAAGGAGAAACAACATGCCTGATACAGTTGTAATAGGTGACTCCATAGTCAGACACACTGCTGTCCCGCTCACCAGACTGAACAAGGGAAAGGGTACAGTAAGCTGCCTGTAGGCTGCTACAATCGCCATATAACACAAGTATGCAGGTCACCCCAAAGCAAGTACAAATATGATGCAGTCATTGTCCATGCTGGTGTGAATGACCTGAGACATACCTCCCCGGACTACATGAAAAGAGACATAGATGAGCTCTCCGATTATGTAGTCCAGGCCGGTATGACACTGACCTTGTGCAGCATCTTACCCTCACCAAGAATGATGCCACAGTACAAACACAGAATGATCAGCTTTAACAAGTGGCACAATTACTGGTGTCATTCCAAGGGGATCCAATGTCTGTCTGCTTGGGATGTCATGCTTGACAAGCCACGCTGCTTTGCCAGGGATGGCTTGCACCTGTTACCCCTGGGCATCTGGATATTGGCTAAGGCTCTTGCCACCTCCATAGAGCCTTTTGTAGGCAAGGCAGAAAAGACTAACCCACCTCCCTAGAAAACATAAGTGGAAAGAAACATAAGGGTAATGCTAGCCAATGCCAGACGTCTAAACCTCAACATGCATGCTCCCAAGGCCCTCCCCAGTATGGGGAACATCGATGTCCTTGCAGGGACAGAAACCTGCAGCAAGGCTCCTGAGAGCACACCAGCACTACCAGGTTATACCTCATATCATGCGTTATGGCCCCAAAACCTGGACCAAACCATAAAAGGAGGGGGAGTATCCATATTCAGCAAAGATACCCACACATGCACGAAGCATCGGAGACCACCCATGTGCAACTAACCGTAGGCAAAACTGCTGTACAGTCTGTAGCATGCTACAGACTACACTCTCACACACAGGAACCCCACTCAGCCTTCCTGAAGACACTGGACATTATGAATACCTCACCAAATACCAAACAAGGTACTCACAAATTACCACATAGGTGGTAATCCATTACGTATGGAAGGAGTAAACAGGGACCTAGGGACACAAGTGGACAGTAACCTGTCATGTGACACTCACATTGCCAATGTGGCTAGGAAGACCTTCTATATTGGCCAACTTATCATGAAAGGATTCACATCTACGTCAACAGAGGTCATTGTGCCCCTATACTGTTCTCTTATCAGGCCCATAATTTAGTACAATGCCTCATTTGGGATGTACCTTACCCGACACCTGCAGCAGTTAGAAAGACCTCAAAGGTACCTCACCAAGAGGATAAACGGTCTCAAATATATGTCATATGCTGCCTGCTGTAGACACCCCAGCTGCATGCAGTCAGATACTGCCTATGCAGAGGTGTTGTATGCCTGTTGTACAAGGCCATGTCCAACACAGGATTAATGGACATGCTCCACCCCAGAAAACCCAAATCCATCAGAGCTGTGAGAGCAAGATATGTCAACCTCAACACATAATGAAATAGGATGTGCTGGAGGGACAGATACATAACCCAGAGGCTCCCTACACCCTGGAACGGAATCCCACTCCATGTTAGGCAGAGCCCCTCACTGAGTCTATTCAACACGAATCTTGCCAAGTGGATGGCTGATCGTAGATGTACACTGTGGGTCTTCACTGTGTCACGTCCAGACAGAGGCACAGTAAAGTAGATCCTAAATGGCCATAATATTCACATAGCAAGGGGTGGCAAAAGCCGCACACACTCTGGCTAGGCTTATAAATGCCCTAGGGTGGATAGCCTAGTATGAACCTATGAACCTATGAAGATACAAATTGTACAGGACACTAAGGATAATCACAAGGCTTTCTTAACTGATGGTAGGAACCTTGTTGGGAATTCACAGATATGCTCTGAATCGCTCAAATATTACAAACAATATACCAAACACACACACATTGCCAACATCCAACCTGAAAGGTGCAGTGCAACCCCCCAAAATGCCAAATATCTATCCCAGCAGAGTGCTGGCCCCTGACATTGCAGATGCTGAGGTAACAGCCAGCATCTACAAAGCAAAACACACAGCATCAATGGTACGAGATGATGTCCTGGGCTGAGTCCAACATGGACTCCAAGAAGAATGGAACTCCAAATAACACTACTGCTCAATGTCAGCCTTACCACAGGATATGTACCCAAAGAGCAGTGTACAACAACAGTGGTCCTTCTCCACAAAGGTGTTGCCTGAATGGATACTGCAAACTACCACCCCAGAATCCTGACAAGCTTGGTCTGCAAAGCTATGGAAAGGATCAGCATGTACCTCAGACATAGAGATATTGGGGACCTACTGACACTGGACCCTACCCAGTGTGGCTTTCTTAAGTGCAGATCCTGCCCCTTAAACATGTTTGACTCATTTGAAACAGTCATTAAGGCCATTGATGAGTGGAATGTGGTCCACACAGCCTAGCTGGACCTTGCAAAAGGCTTCCATACAATACCCCACGTGTTCATTATAGTTAAGCTCACCAGCTTAAATATAAACCCCTATGTCAGTAGAGGGGTTGCAAACCAGACCAAGGACAGAACTGACATGGTCAGAAATGCTGCAGCCATGTCAGAATACAAACCAGATACAACTGGCATCCCACAAGGCTCGGTCCTGGGACCTCCCTTGTTTGGTATATATGTCCCATAGGTACAGGCCAACATGGAAGGACTGTGTCTGAACAAGTTTGCAGAGGACTGCAAACTGGTCACCATATCTGACCCTCCAGCTGATGCAAGCATCCCACAAAAGGGCCACATAGAAACAGACAACTGGTGCCATAGCCATGTCAGCAAGCTAATTGCAGAAAAGTGTATAGTCAACCCCTGTGGATATACAGTAATTGCCCACCAATTACCACATAGGTGTTAACCCATTAAGTACTTAAGATGTAATAAGAGACCTGGGGACACAAGTTGATAGATATCTTGCATTGGAAAAGCATGTGGCTGTAGTGGTTACAGAAACATACCATATACCCACCTAATCATGAAGGTAGTCAGATCTAGATCAGGGGAGGTAATTGTGGCTCTGCAGTCATCCTTCATCAGCCTCACAATTGAGTACAATGGCCCCTGTGGGATGTACCTCAGCAGACACCTCCATCAACTGGAAAAACCCCAAAAGTACCTCACCAGGAGTATCAAAGAGCTCGAACAGATGCCGTGTGTTGCCTGATTAAACAAACTGCAGCTCCACACAGTTCCATACTGCCCACCCAGAGGCAAGCTGTGCCTGATGTATAAAGTCATGTCCAAGCTGGAATCACTGAACATGCTGCACCTTGTACAATCTGAATGGCAGTGAGCTATGCACATGACAGACCTGAACCCCAGCACTGACATACATAGGACATGCTGTACTGATTGATCCATAACACAGAAGCCACCCCCACTCTTGAGTAAACTCCCAGTACAGGTTAGCCAGAGAGTCACTCATCTACTCTCCTCAAGAGGAATCTTGATGAGTGGATGGGAGATGGTAGGTTTACCCTGGGTATCACTGTTATGTCACGGGTAGACGGAGGCACAGTATACTAACCATGACATATGTCATGGCAAACTCCAGTTACAATGTGTGTTGAAGGACAAACACACTCTCTGACTAGCATTAGAAATGGCCTAGGGCACATCACTAGTGTTTGCCAATGTCCACCTATGTTGTGGAATACACTACCAATGTTGGACAAGCCTGGTTTAAGTAGTCCATATCTGAACATAATGCAACATGGTCATATGTGCACAACTGGCCCCTAACCAGTCTGTTGTGCTCAGTATGAAAAGTTAAAGCAGTGATAGGACTAAAGCCCAGGATACTGTCCACCACAGTGAAAGTACTGAACCAGTACACTATACGGTACTACAGTGTTTGGTCAGTATGAAAGGATGTTGACAACTGTATGCAAAGTATCCCATGCAAACCCTGCAGGCACAGTATAATCCCTGTTGTGTTCAGACACAAAGCAGTTGGCCAGTAAGTACACAACATGACACCCAACACACAACCATAAACGTGAGATATTGTTGAAGTTCACACTCATCCACAAATGTGGTGGACTGCAGATTTCAACATATGGAAAGCTCACACTGGGCATGCTCGCACACTTTGATAAATGAGACATATGTCAGACAACATGCCATGGAAAGCCTGAACTGGGCATGCTCACACACTTAGGCCATATCTCAGTTTAGCAGTTGGCCACACATATCTGGTATTTGTACGTGTTATTCCAGGAACCAACCACATTACAGCAATCTGCCCAGTGCACACAGTTAAATGACTACAGAGACATAAGTGATATAGTGGACCCCTCTCATATTCAAACATCTTCCACAGATACACAAGTTGTTCATAGAAACAGGGAATGCTATGGCAATAAAGATCTGCAAACAGTCTATCAGCAACAAATATTGTGCATCTGACAATTAAACATATGGCTGTAGAGGTCAATACTAGGCTGTTTGCCCTAGGGAATGAAAGCTTAGCCAGAGTGTGCTTGGTGTCTGCCTCCCCAGTACAGTAGGCTACTGTGCCACTGTAAAGTAGGTCACATAAGGCACCGTTTGAGGCTAGTGTGCTGTGCCTCCGTCAAGCAGGGACATAGTGGAGATCCCAGGGGTTGAATTTGCTATGCCATATCCATGTGGCTGGTGTTTGCTGGAAGAGGGTTGGTGAGGACCTCTAACAGTAAGTGGGCGTCAATAACAGACTGAGGGGAGCTTTATCTGCAGTGTCTGGACAATTTCACTGTCAACACTTTGTCGTGATGATTATGAGGGATTGAAGTGTCGTGCCAGTACTGTTCAGAGATGTCCTCTCTCTGTGGGCTACTGCTCTGCAATGTATTAGCTCACACCGTCTGTTGGACAGCTCATATATGGCTGGTGTACACCTGACAAGTGTCCTGTTGTGGAGGAGTCATGGGTATATTTGGGATAGCATGATCAATGCAAACCTTCCACATGTTCATAGAATGCAATTGTCAAGGATTATGCAGAGTGGCCTGTATACTCCCCCAGCATGGGTCCTTTGAAGTCTTCCACCCCAGTCTTCACAAGTGCACAGTCTGCTTTTGATAAATACACTTTGTTTGCAGTGACAACCTTGCCTGGGGGTGGGATGGGATATGGATGTCCAGGGAAAGGTGGGTATGGTCAGATATCAACAATGGTGGTCTACCTCTGGTGTGGAACAGTGAGTACCCATGTTGAAGATGGTCAGGTGCAATATGTATTCCCCCTTGTGGCTGTGGTGAGTGGTCCTGCCATAGCACATGGACTCACAAATTGTAGTGGCTGAAGGGTAATGTTGTAGAGGCCTGAGTAGTTCCCACACACAATATACCTGTACCTGATGTTAACAACTGGAATGGTGTATGTGAACACCTTCATATCTTGGCACTGTTCCCAGGGAAGCAAAGTGTGTGTCCTGGATGTGGGAGGGGTGGTCTGAACTGGTTGTGTTGTGTGTTACAGGTCCTGTGGTCACGAAGCATGGTATAAATCATAACCTGCCAGTGCTGATGTGCATATCTGACCCTGAAGTAGGTGGCTGCAAATGCATATATATGCTATCCCCCACCTGACAGGTAGTAATAGATGTACATACCTCTGTATAAATAATGATGTTAGCACCCTATAAATACTGCAGGTGCAGAACAGATGCCTAGTAATTTGGATAGTGCGCTCTGCTAATGCGTCTCCCTCAAGTGTCATAATATAGGTAGATAGGGGTTTGAATCCTGCAAATGCTCAGTGTGTGTGTGGGTGAGCGGGGTTGGTGTGTGTGCAATTCTGTGTGAGAGAAATGTCCCTTTTGGCAACTAGGAGAACACACTGCAGGATGCACATTCCCCTTTCTAAACACTGATGATGTCAGCACCCTATAAGCACAGCCAGAGAAGGGAAACCTCCCAGTAATGCGAATAGCGAGCTCCGCTAATGCATCTGGCTCGAATGTCATAACATAGTTAGGTAGGGGTTTGAATCCTGCAAATGCTCAGTGTGTGTGTTTGGGTGAGAGGGGTTAGTGTGTGTGCAATTCTGTGTGAGAAAAATGTCCCTTTCGGCAACTAGGAGAACACACTACAGGATGCACATTCCCCTTTCTAAACACTGATGATGTCAGCACCCTATAAGTACAGCCGGAGAAGGGAAACCTCCCAGTAATGCGATGCGAATAGCGCGCTCTGCTAATGCGTCCATTTTGAGTGTCATAACATAATTAGGTAGGCTTTTGAATCCTGCAAATGCTCAGTGTGTGTGGAGGGGGTTAGTGTGTGTGCAATTCTGTATGAAAAAATGTCCCTTTTGGTAACTAGGAGACCACACTACATGATGCACATTCCTCTTTCTAAACACTGATGATGTCAGCACCCTATAAGTACAGCTGGAGAAGAGAAACCTCCCAATAATGCAAATAGCGAGCTCGGCTACTGCGTCTTGTACTAGTGTCATAGCATAGCTAGGTAGGGGTTTGAATCCGGCAAGTGTGTGTGTGTGTGGGGGGGTGGAAGTAGGGTGTGTGCAATTACATGTGTGAAAGAACTGACCCTTTTGGCAACCAGTACAACACACCAGCTGCTGCATATTCCAATCTGTAAACAGAGATGATGTCAGCACCCTACAAGTACAGCAGAAGAGGGCAAATCTACCAGTAATGCAAATAGCACACTCTGCTACTGCATCTCTCACTACTGTCATAGCACAGTTAGTTATGGCTTTGAATTCCACAAATGCCACGTGTGTTTTTGTCACACAGAATGCTCATGTGTGTGGGTTGTTGTTCACAATAATGCATGACATCGATTAAACCAGTAATGGCAATGCACACATATGATGTATGTGTGTGCCAAATACACATATATACCTGTGACCTTCAATAGTTCCCATGTCTGATGCCTGCCACATGTGAATACATGGTATTTGCACTGGATAACATTATGACTGTGGTTTTCTGTGCGGGTGCTGCATGTGGTATGTGTATATACAGTGTGAGTATATGGTATCATCCTAGCAGCAAGGGATACACATCTGGTCTGGGGCATATAGTCTACATGTTGTTGATGAACAGGTGCTGCATGTTTTCACCTGTTGTGGGAGTGGTAACAAGTTGTTCCATAGCAATGCAGTGGCTACATGCTAGGAACCTTTCAGCTAGGGTGTTGTAGCTACAGTAATTCATCATCATTCAGTAATACTTCAGCATTCTTGGTGAGGGTATGATGCCAACCAAGGTCAGGGTCATGCCAGCCTGTGCCACATGCTCAGAGAGCCCTTCTATGTTCCCTATCATGTAGTCCAGGGAGGTACATCGCAGGTCAGCCATAGTGGCACGGACAATGACTGAGTCATATGTGTCCATGCCTCTGACTGACCTGTATGCTTGTGTTATGTGGTGGACCATAGTGCCCCACGGGCATATCATTGTGACCTTCACCTTGTCCAGCCTGGTGAGTGGGACCTCACTGTACCGGACAATAAAGGTAACTAACACAACTGTAACAGGTGTGTTGTCTAGCCATACAGGCTGTGACTGTTTGGCACACAGGATTTGTGTGCTATGTGTTGCATGTGCTGTGTTCCGGCTTAACGTATGCCTGTGTGCCAGCTGCAGAGGTGTCTGCTGCTCAGGTAGGATGCTATTCTGAGGCTCCAGGAATGCCCCAGTGTGTTCATGTGTTTGGATTGCTGTCAGTGTAGGTCTACATCAGACTGGTATTGTAGTCACTGTAGTATTTCATGCCACCTGACAGGTTATGCCAGTACTGGGTTCAGAGTGCTTAGTCCCCAGTTTGGCTATGTGGTTGCATCTCACACATGTGTTGTACATTCATGGGTAGGGGAGAGGGTTGACTGTGTACATGTGGCAGCTGTGACATTGCCACATGACTCACATATTCCACAACTGTACCATAGAGGTGACTGACAAGTGACCTTTGCACATGCTACCATAGTATTGTGATTGCCATGGTGATTAACAGCACATAGTGCCAATGGGGAACAAGGTACAGAAGGTGAGTATGTGAGGGTGTAGTGCCTGTGATTAGTTAGCGCTGGCATATATGACTGCTCATGTGGTCAAATGCCAGGTAAGTCATACGCAATGTGTCACAGGCAATGTACATGCGAACAGGACAAACAGTGACGTTCTGTCAAGTGAGACATGGACATATGTATAGTAAGCTATGCAGATGCCACTAGGAATCCACAGAAGCTCTGTAAATCTGCATTGCAGGTGGAATCAGTGTTCCAGGGTAACTGCAAGCAAACATGCATGCAAACAAAGCTACAGTAAGCAGGGCTGCATGTAGTCCATTGTACAACAAACAAGCTGTACCACTTCCAGTAGGTAACAGTGCAAATATGCAGGCACTATACACATGTACATGGAAATACAAAGGTCAGATGGCCAGGGTCCAGTCTCAGTGCACACAAGTGTACAGACCATGTACCGTCAGGATGTACAATAACCGGATGGAAACCCAGGTGCTCATACCTACACTAATACACATGTCAAATAACAGACACTGAGCCTTCACTCAGTGGTTCCATACTTAGTAGGATGTATGCTACCTGTTCTGCCACCACAGTATCCCTGACATTTATGGGGACTCTCCCTCCTGTGAAAGTTAGTTTTGTGTGTTGGGGCTGTCTAGCATGGTATGAGATGTGAGCTTGCAGTGCTAGGGTGCTCCTGTGTGTCCTGTACCAGTCGTGTAGTACTGCACACATATCAACATCCTCAAACATCTGCATTGCAGAGTCCAGTGTGGGCAACATGCCACTTTCAGTTTACATGTCCATCATTGCGTATCAATACTTTCATTACCTTATCCCCTGTGCTACCTATGTATGTGGCCTTCTGTTGACATCCTTACCACCAGTATGCAAACGTGTGCAGATGATACACTATGGTACTTACCATGGGTGTAGAAAACAGTACAAGACAATCATACCCTTACTGCATAAGGCATGCTGGGATATACCCACAATTATATCAGCACACTGTACTGTTAACAACATGATACTATTACTACATGTCTATGTAGTCACCCTGTGCATCAGCAAAATGTTAACCTGTACCTGCACTGATGTTACAGATTGCAGGAGGTGGCACAGTTTCATCATATGCACAGGGTGTGAACTTGGTATGCCTGAGTCTGCCACTGATAAAACCAATTGACATGTATGTGTATGTGTGTTGGTGAGGGACAGCAGTACAAGGTGGGGCAATGTTGATGCAGTGTGTGCATGTATGCGGTAGCCCTAGGTGTTGTCAATTCGCATGTGTGTATGGATGCACACAGTTCCACCTCATGGCTGCCATATACCGGTGTTTGTGGACAGCCACAGACTGTACCTGCCAGGTCATACAGATCAGTGTCTCTGGACACGGACACGGTACCTGTGCCTTGCAGGGGTGCTACGGACCGTATCTGGTACTATTCCAGACTGGGTACTGTCATCAGAAGCAGGTGTTCATTGACTGGACACAGATCCCTGTTGGGCCTGTCCAGAGCCACATGAACGTGGTCTCCTGGGGCGGTCTGATGACAGCACCGACCCAGAATTGCTGGGGCTGCTGCTGGCACTATAGGGGCAGCCGTGGCCCTGTTGTCATCCACGACGACTGCCAGCTGCTGCTGTTGCTGGCATACGCCCACGTTGACGCCTCAACCGTCCTCCATTGCCCTGGCTCATGGACATGTAGTTGTGGAACTGATCTAATATGTCCCCACAACGTCTGTCTATGACATCGGTGAAATTACGGATGGCAGGTGCAATGTCACGCATACTGTCACTCATGGCTGTGCGACATGCTGTCAGCTCCCTCAGACTCTGTCTGGTGTACCGTTCCATACGTGACTGTGCCTGAATGACAGCCCAAAACATAGCTGAGGTTGTAAGACCTCTGTGGGCACGTCTGACAGGGGCAGTATGCCCACGGGTGCTCCCACAAGAACCCCTGGACATCTGTCTGTGTGGTACCATCTCAGGGCCATGCCCATGGCTGCTGTGTGGGGAAGCATGTGCCACAGATACCACATTACCCTGGTCAATGCCCACTGTATCCTGTCCATCACCTAGGGACATTGGTGACAAAGGATGTATTGGCAGGATGACTGTGCGCATTGATGGGGTTGACAGCTGTGTACTGTCAATTGGCTGACCAATGACGGACCCTGGCACACCTTCCTGTGCCATTACACAGATATCATCATTATCACTACCCATGGCACCTGATTCAGGTTCCCTGCTGCATGACAACAGAGCAGCACCAGAACCTGTGGGAGGGAAACAGGAAACACAGTTTACAATGTCTACACAATGTTACCAGTGATGCACACATGCACACATGCACACATGCACATGCGCACATGCACACATGCACACATGCACACATGCACACTTGCACACAGATGCACACTTGCACACTTGCACACTACTCAGTATGCGAGATATCAACACACAGACACAGACACACCTGCATGCATACACAGAGCACTACTGATTGAGCCTAATATTACTATTACTATCAAGACTATTAAAGGTATTGTTAATACACACTCACCAGCATGGATAGGCTGCATTGCTGTTACACCAGAGGGACCTGCAGAAGTGAGGAAATTAATGTCAGTGGGCACAACTGTGCCATTGTTACTGAGTATGATACAGGTCAGTAGTACAACAGTTGCCTTTCACAGGTCAGCTGCTGATATTGAGAATATCACACTTGCACATTAAATACTATGATGACAGCTACAAACCAAGGACACACCTCACACATGCATTAACTACCAGTGTACACAACAGTCAACTATACATATGGCATATTACCTGCACGCTCATAGTCATGGTGCTGTGTGGCTCCATCATAATGCAGGTCTGCTGCTGTTGTTGTTGTTGGTGGGCTGGAGCCACAACACTTAGGAGTAGTCCCTCCAGTCTGGTGAGTGGGGGATGTGTAGCTACCCCACCACCTGTGGCAACCTGTTGCCTGTGGATATCCGACGCACGCTGATGGACATTTCTGATTAAATCACTGCAGTGATGTCGTACTTGCTCATATGTCCTATTATGCGTGCCTATGTCATTTACCCGATGGACCAGGTCCTGCCACAGTGCAGCCCTCTCCTGCTGATTCTGGCTGGTGTGGGAAAAGAGTATTGCAAAATCCCGCACCAGGCTCTGGTGTATTTCCTCATCCTTGGCTGCAGAGTATGCCGGATTGCGCTGGTGAACCATGGTCCTGAAAAATAAAATAAAATGATATCAGCAAAATATGTCAGCAGAATTTGGCACACATACTACACATGCTACTCGACTGTTGTGATACAACATATCTCCCATATATAGCATCTGTCTGTCTATTGGTGGATACACATGTAAATGGCCAGGTATCAGTGCTCAGCCAACAACTGTGCAACAGTACCTGGCACACTCCATACGATATACTACCAAACTCCAGCAGTCAGCACACTGATTCAGGTCCAAAGCACCTCCTCACTCTGGGGGTTTGTATCGAGGTACTGTATGGGGAACATCATCAACTACTGTGATCTGACCACAAACTAATCGCCCTGGATATACATATCCCACCTCCACCACCAGCACAAACGACTACAGTGAATAACATTACAAACGCAAACTTTACACTTCTTAAGACTGAGATGGTATCCTTTAAGCCCACTGGGCCAGTGGAAACCACAACCCACAATGTTGACTCCTTCACAAATTATTTCTACGGACATCTCTGAGAATGCATGGATCATGCAATCCCGTATAAGACCAAGACACTCTCCACAAAGGGAAAGCATCCTGTCTGGTGGACCGCAGCCATAAACAGATTGTATAACAAAAGATGGAAGCTACTGCAAGACAGAGCATAATTCCATAAAGGGAAGGCATGTCTGATCAGCACTAGTAAAGAGCTATGTTCTCTCATCAAACATCCATGGGCAACTTTGAGAGGGAAATCACCAGGGACACTACAGATAACCACAAGGCCTTCTTCAGTTATGTTAGAAACCTGGTCAGAAACCCTCCAATATGCTCATAGTTAGTACACAACAACAAATAATTCACTGAACCCACAGATATTGGCAACATTGTGGCAGACAGGTTCAGTGCAATATTCCCCTCCGCCATGTGCTCTCCACTGCGGTGTCAAGGACGACACACAGTGGTCATTTAGGTTGTGGATGGTATGAGGTGTTACTATGGTTGTTGGAAATCTGTCATGGGTGTGACATAAGTATGTAAATCCAGGAGTGGTAACCTCTATGTGGGTAGAATGTATGCACTCTGCGGTGTTGTCAGTCGCTGTGCATTGGTAATGTGTTTGAGTGCATTGTCACAGTGTCGTACATGTCACTGTGTCCTTCTCCATATCTGTAGCTGTCATGTGAGGTACATACTGTGGCAGACATTGTGTGGTGTGGAGGGGTACACTGACCTACATGTCCATAGCTGACACACCATGTCTGCTGACACATACCATGTACAGGTATTCCAGGAATAGTGTGCCACTGTGACTATCATTGGGGAGCCTATTGTACACGTTTATGACCCTGTTCACCCTGACACATGCAGTGGTGGGCAGCCAATCACATATCTGGTGGTTACTGGTGTAGGTGATTTGAAATGGGGTATGGTACTCCAGTTTCAACACTGGTGTTCACTCCATGCCTTTGTCACCAGGCACCTGTTGCAATACATCTGTACACATGTGCCTCACTCAGAATATCTCTCTCTCTCTCTCTATATATATATATATATATATATGTATATATGTATATATATATATATATATATATATATATATATATATATATATATATATATATATATATATATATATATATATATATATATATATATATATATATATATATATATATGTCTGTATACATATACACATATATATATCGATGTACATATATTGCTATAGATATGGAGGGGGGTGTGTGACAGAGAGGGGGTGAGAGTGACAGAAGGGGTGGGACAGGGGGAGTGTGAGATAGTCATATACAGTCATATCTGTAGATAGTCAGATCTGTCTGTCTATGTATATGTATCTACATATATCTATATCTGTATGTGTGTATTACATATATATGTTTGTACATATTCTATCTATCTACATCTGTCTATGTATTCCTACATCCCTCTCTATCTATGTATACATATATGCATATTATATATATATATATATATATATATATATATATATATATATATATATACACACATACATACATATATTGACATGCATATGTATACATATGATAGATAGGTATATCGACATGTTTGTTTACAAAACTGTATGCACACACTAACATACTGCTAAACATACATAACTGTGAAACCTACATTGTACATTGCACTACAACCTACATTCAACCTACATTGATATGTGCACATAGATGCCCTCACATACATATGTATGTACAGCCTTCACTGATAGTTGCTGTATGTCCCCTGCCCTATGCACATCTTCATATACATATAGATACAGACCAATGACACATATGGAGGGTTCACAGTATGTAGACTTTTAAAGTATTACTTTACATTACCTGTGTTTGTCACAGCTGCTTGCATTGCCTTTTGGATCGGTGTCCTGCTGCTGCTCCAGTTGACAGATGACAGCTTTCTAGTAGGTTTTGTTAATAAGTGTTTTTGTTTGTGTTTTTTTTCCCTCTCTCTCTCTCTCTCCCTACCACCAGAGGGTACAATGGAAGTATTGCATGTGTGGACTTGGAGTACAGCATGCTTTTGTAGGTATCTGCATATGTCCATGTGATGGCCTCTGCACCAATTGTTAGCCAGCATTTGCTAATTGCATGCAGCCAGTTGTGTACTGATTGCAGTTCTCACTGTGATTTCAGGACAGTGCTATAAAAAGGTATGTCAGATAGGCATAGCCCTTTCAGATTTTAAGGGCAGGGACCATGCTGGTATGCTGTGGACATTGTTCTGTGAGTGTAAAGGTTAATATCTCTCTCATATGTCCGGCTGTGTTGTAGATTAACATTTCTCCATTCATTTCTCCAGTTTCCTGTACTAAGTGTGTATGTACACTGACACCTAAGACTACTACTACTGTTAATGTGGGTGTGTGTGCTTTCCTGTGGGA
The DNA here is from genome assembly GCF_019279795.1 of Protopterus annectens. Taxonomy (NCBI): domain Eukaryota; kingdom Metazoa; phylum Chordata; order Ceratodontiformes; family Protopteridae; genus Protopterus; species Protopterus annectens. The sequence goes on along the minus strand of NC_056726.1, from coordinate 274,907,652 downwards.
CATGTGGTGTAACTGGTATATAGCAGTGGCTCTTGCACTTTGTTGCTCTGGCTTCAATATTTGCCCTTTACATTCACTACTTGTATGCCTGCTAGGTGTCTTGACTGTAGTGTGTTGCTGTGGCTTTCCTATCTTCCATGTACATTCACACCTTGGAATGCTTGCTATATCTGATAGGGTGTTACTGCATGCAGTGTGGTCTGGCCATGGTGTGGGCCTTGACATCTATTAGGGTATTTGAGTATGCTGCTGAGCAGGCCCCAGAGACTCTCAGGTGCATCTTTTATCTGCCTCATGGAATGGTACATATCAGTGGGGTACACCCATTAAATTGTCTGGTATTCTGCAGTTGTGACTGTGGGTTAGCATGAGCATATGTATTACTACACTATTTCTGCCGTGCAAGTGGTGCATACTTTCAGTACTTCATAGTTACCATTGCATGTGTTGTAACACCATTCTGCCTACTGTTTGTACATTTCACAGGGAGTCTGTGGGGCATCCCTGTAACTCAGTCACTATTGCTATGTCTAGGCTCTTAACTATTCAAATATGACAGTGCCATACCTCTCAAGTGTACAGATATTTGCAGGATGTTCACATTTTTGCCTCATATTTTGGTCCATATCTCATAAAACAGCTTTTTCTGGCAAATCACTCAGGGCTCAAGTCAGACTATAGTGACAAACATTTCAGTTTCAGACTTCGTACCCTTCCACAAATCCAAAATAATGCAAAACCTGTTACTCTCTCAACTGTCTAACTTTGTTGGAGCAATATTTGAAATGTGTCCCTGTTTTTGGGCCTTTGCTCCACATTTTTTATTACTTAATCCAGATGTCTTGCTGTAAGAGGTTGTGGGGTATGGGCAGTGATTATCCTGCTGTGAGTATGTGTGTGGCTTGCAAGGAGCTACAGTGACATTATTACCTACTAGCTACCAACTAGCATGGCTGTTTCTGTTCACACACTACTATTATAGAAATCCACTACATTTGACAGTAAATATACATGACATGCTTGGTGTACTATACATCCTATATTCCCTTTACATTCATTCCTACTATTGCATGATATATTTATTGTAGCACAATGTTCTTATATAGCAGTCATGGCTTAGTGGTAAGTCATGCAGACTACTGTTTCCAAGGTCCAGGGTTCGGGACTGACAGTGGGATTTTATTTTGCTTTTGAGCAGACTACAGGCCTTGTCATTCAGAGTGACTAAGGCATTTTTAAGCAGTTGTAAGCAGGTTAGCGCTGGTTTGCGCGGAGCTCACGCATGCGCACTGGCGTTTAGCTCCGCGCACACAAGCGCATAACCGCTTACAACTGCTTAAAAGTGCTTACTCTTGCGCACACCCGCGCTGATTTCTTTGAAAGAAATGAAAATGGGGAGACAAGAAAGTGGTGAAAAAGGGGTCACAAAGAGGGTAGGACAGTAGGGAAACAAGCTCGGGTTTTGCAGGAGGGATGTAGGTAAGGCCCATAGCTGCCCATTTCTTCATCAGCAACAGCTGTGGATATGTTTGTAATTTGGTGTGACATTTGAAACCTTCCACCCCTGAGAGAGGTGTAAGGACAACAATAATACTTGTTGTATAGCCAATTGTAATTGACAGTTTACATATCCAGCAGACGTGTGCAAAATGGGTAGCTATGTATGGGGCGTAATTTTTTTGTGGGTACAAAGTGCCCTTTTTTTTTTTTTTTTCAGGTGAGAGTGGTATGTCAGGTACAGGAAGTCGGTATAGCTGGGGAGGTAGGTTGGGGAGGTTAACAGACAAGAGAAACAAGACACATACAGGGGCGGTGTATGACACGTGGGGGGGTTACACAATTGATGGGGACGGATGTTTGGATATCTCGAGCCCATGAGCCCACAGATGGCAACAGTGGAACTGAGATCCCCACCCATGGGCAGTTGCCACTGTACCTTCACTGCCCAGGACGGGGCTGTGCTGGGGGCTGTGTAGGCCGGGCAGCAGGCACGCCCGTGAGTTGTGCCACCCGTGCCTCAAGCTGGCGTAGGGGCCCAAGCACAGCATGCCGGATCGCCCTACGCACCACAATCTGGACACTACGGAGGGTGAGTGGATGTTCTCTTCCAGCCGCGCTTGCAGAGGGTGGACGAGCCCCATCCCCTGCAGCGCTTCCACCCGCAGGTGGCACAGGGCCACCGGAGGAGGGTCCAGCCTGGGCACTACTGCCAGGTGCACTCGCCAGCTGAGGAGGGGGAGGTGGGTCCGCTGGAACCTGCCTTCCCTGTCGTCCTATGTTTTGCATTATGTTATGACAGTTTGGGTTAGTAACGTACAATACCATTCACAATTAGTTGTAACAGCATGCATTAGTATTCCCATTAACCAAACACCCATATATTCAAGCCAGTGAATAGCAAGCATAACACATGCATAATTTGAACAGCAATACACAATCCAACAACATGCAGGGTTGATTGATGGCAACAGGCCATCAGATTTGGATGTATGAACAGGGCAGATGCATCAACGTACATGCACATATGTATGAACCAACAGGACAAATGTCCAGGGGTGTTAATTGTGATTGCACATACCAATTTCACGTGGAATGGATTATATGTGGTTATAGGGTAGGGTGAAGAAAATTTAATTAACAACTTCAAATACCAATACATATGCTGTACATTTCTACTAGCTGCAGATATATACACACTACAGTTCTGCCTACAGTTTCCTATGAGATAACTACTTCAGGTTGGTGATAGGAATGTTACTGCTACATCAATATACATTTCATTTTTATTCATACACATTCATATCTGGCTCTGTTCAGCTACATCATCCTGCTACATTTGCTTTATATAGCTACAGACAACTGTGGATGTTTGGTATTTCAGACAACCATACTATCTGCATATTGCAGACTGAGAGCAATATATCCGGATTTTGGGACACACATTCCAGCTGCAGTACCGTTTTCAACACATGTTACTGTTTGGTTCTGCCTGTCACATTCATTTCATTCTGTACTGACTGCAGTATACTTTATTCAGGAGTTATTACTACTTTATTGGTGGATTCATACCTCTTTCTCACACTCTCTCACTTGTTTTATTTTTACAATTCAGGATGGTACTTAATTCTAGGCTTTATTGACATGTTTTACCTGTAGTTATAACAATCCTTTCCAACAGTCTCACTTCTGTCATGTTTCTGTATTTCAACAGGGATATATTTCACACGTGTTTTACTCTGCTTCTGCAGCTGTACTTTTTAGCCTGCTGCAGGTTATGTACTATTATATTACAGGTGGGACAACTTTATTTCAGACTTGTTTCATTTTTATGTTTGGATTACAGGCTGCATCACACTTTTGTAATCAAGCAATACTTGCAAACCCTCTTACACTGTTACTTGCACATTTTATTAATTAGTGACTACACTGCACTTTCCTTTTGCTAACTGTCATACTTATATATTTATTTACAGTTACAGGGAGAGAATTACTGACCTGGCTGGTGGCGCAACCGCACCAGCCTATCACCATAGGCTCGACGGTTCGCAGAACGAACACCTGCAGCTGTAATATAAATAAAGTAATATTGGAATACACATCTCCATAATATCAGCTAGGTTAATTTCTTACATAAATAATTACATGTGACTTACTCAGTAGTGGGGCGTTGGGCATTTGCCGGGCCTCCTGGATCCAACGGTTCAGTTGGTCCTGCTTCTGTCTCTTCAGGTCTGCATGGTGGTGATGGACCTGCTCACCAGTCCTTGGTATTCCTGTGGCACTGGTGAGATCATGAGCCAACCGGTCCCACGCCTCAGCCTTATATGCTCCCCACAGGACCTGGCCCTGCATGAGTTGGGCCTCATGATTAAAGACAAGGAGCCAAACCATATATTTGGACTCCTCAATGCCCCACCTCTGTGCTCGGAAGCAACTACCCTCACCTACACCTGACATTCTGGCTGCAAGTCGGTTCTACAATTGGTTATGCTGTGTATTCCCACCTATGGGGCTTATATATGCCGTTTTTCCCGCACTTATCTGTGATTGGCCATTTTGGAATTGTATCAGCTTCACAAAACCTGCTTTGTCATGCTCCTCTTTCTATTCATTCCCATATATATGCTATTACTGCATTTCTAAGTGCAACTGTCATGGCTTAGTGGTTCAGTACTTTGACTATGGTGCATGGTATCCTGGGTTCGAACTTGGCCATTGCTTTTTATATTTTATGACTGTCTACACAGGCTAGGAGGTGTGTCTGTGTAAAGGCAGTTTTGATACAGCTTGCTCAACGTTGCCCGTCGGTTAGCTTGTTGGCGCGGTGCACAGCTCCGCTCAAACAGGTTATGCCGGTTTACGCGTGGTTTGGCTGTCAGCAGGCATATTACGCTCAGCTCAGCTATGGGCACACAGTTTCAGCTTGTTAAAACGCTGCTCAGCCCCGGGCACTCATTCTACACCTATTAAACCACTGCTCACCTACGGGCACTCATTCTACACCTGTTAAAACACTGCTCACCTACGGGCACTCATTTTACAACTGTTAAACCACTGCTCACCTACAGGCAGATATCCTCAACTTGTTAGACTGTAGCTCAGCTATGGGCACATCTCACATTTTTTTTTTATTTTTTAGCTCACATTTCTTCAAAATACATGGCCCATTTCATTACATTTTACATAAAATATAATTTTATATATGTACATATATGTCACGGACTTGTTTCGTGCTTATTTCACTAAAAATAAAAATTGATGTTGTGGGGGCTCGAACCATGACTGCCTCCTCTTCAGCCGACATCTCTACTGCTACACTATTGCTTCTTGGCTTACTTTGCATATTTAGTTCTTATATGCTTTTCCACTCACTGCTAACTGTGGCTAAGCGACGGGCATGCCCGCGCAAACGAGCACGCTCACGGGCAAACATCTTTACAACTTAAAAAAAATATATAAGATGTTCATTTATACATTTTATGTTCATAGTCTGTGGGGGCATGTGTTGTGTTGTGTTTATTCACATTTACACGGACTCTGTTGTGGGGGTTTACTTTCGGGACTTTTACTCTTCTGAGGGTGTGTCCGTTTGCAGGGCTCGCCCTACGGACACGCCCCCTACTGTCTTCCACGGACCGTGTTAGCCTTAGGTGTGATTCAGCATGCCCTCATGCATATGCATGACATGCTGACGTCACACCGTTTAACTGCAGCCTCCGTGTAAGCCTTATAACTCTTACACGGAGGCTTCGTGAATCCTGCCCATACAGTGTGGGCTATCTGAAAATACAGTGTGGGTTATCTGAAAATAGGTCAGCTACATTTGTATCAAAGATAAGATTTTAACAGTTTTTGAATTACTGAGAAACTGACATTATATTGCATATTTAGTGGCAATGCAATTCAGATGCTAGGGCCAACTTTACTAACTGCTTTTTCTGTGGCACCTAGGATAAGTTGAGATATTTCCTGTACTAGCTTTTCCAATTGCAAGTAAAGTTTCAAATAAAGATCTTATTTCTAAACAAAGGGCAATACCTGTCATTCATTAATTTGAAAATGAGGTTACTGAGTAAGAAATTAGCTTCAGCCTCTGATGGCATCCACTTTTAAGATGCTGACAGTTACTGTTCAGATGTATAAATCTCAGTACCTTATTCCCTGCACTTTGTAATATAGCTGCATTATTTCAAAAATTGTGTGCTAAAAGGAAAAGTACATCCAAGTCTTGGTAGCATTCTGTTGATTGCAATTACCCATCCAGCTTCTAAATATAAAAGACTCGATATTTTATGAGAAAATTTAAGTTTATTAAGGACTTCAGTGATTTGTTGTTCTACGTGTTTAGTGAAGGTTAGTGATTGATCCAGGGTAACGCTCATATACTTTTTGAGTGATGGCAAAAAGTATGAGAATGTTATCTGGATCTTTATTAGCAATGATGTGATATCACATATTTTTTTGCCTGTCCCTAACATCTTAACGATTGATCTGTTAGCATTAATAGTTAAACTGCTTTGGTGTACCCAATTTCAAACAGCAGCAAAACTGTTCTATTATTCTGAGATAGGTTGATTATGATTATTGGTGGTTTTCAGTAGAGTCATCAACGTATGAAATAGAATCTGTGTTGGTTTAGCATGATGGCAAGTCATTAACAAAAAGTGAGAACAAAAGTAGTCCTTACAGGTCCCAGTGATATATAATTTGATCAAGTGCCATTGTCTTATGTGTTTTATTTGGGTGAACTGTAAAAGCTCTGCAAGACAGGAGCCACGTAGATCTATAGTGTAATCAATTCTTTTAGCTTGTTCATAAATAAACTATGATTAATATTTTCAAATGCTTCTTTAAGATATAAAAATATTGCGCCTGTAAGTTCAACCTTTTCCATGACATGATGGCTTTGGTTAGCAGTAGCAGTGCTAGGGGTGGTCAAAATGAGCAGCCATCGTGGGTGCAAAGTGTTATAGGGTGCAAGTGGGAGATGATAATTGAGTGTTAGTGTAATGTAGAGCTATACTAGAATTTCTGAATGCCAATAGGTGGAATAAGTTGTAGAAAGTAATTTACTAAAAATGTAATAAGTAGATTGCTACAGTTTAGAAACAGAAACAGTTTTTTTTTCTTATTTTTTGCTTTTCAGGTCACTTGGGAAATGGGTTGCAGAAATGGGATCAGCCTTGACTCTGAGCTAGGAATGGCAGCCTGATCACTGACCTTTCATTTGTGCTCTTTTGCTCTCTGTAGCAGAAGGGTGTCAGATTGGGGAAACAGCACTTTGTGCCAGAAGAACAAATGACAATTCTGCTGATTAGTAATTTATATAAGGCAGTGATAGTGCTGCATATGGGTTTAAAAGCCAATTTATTTGTCAATAACAATATGATAGTTAACAATGACTAGTCCAAAATTTGATCATATACCAATTTCTTTAGCACTTCTGCCAGTGGAAAAAAAACATTTGCTATGGGCCTATAATCAGGCCTATAATCATTTACTGGGGGATACACTATGGATGTTTTTTTTAACAAAAAGCTTACTGACTGGTGGAACAATTTTAGTTGCTAGGTTAAGATTGAAATTGTAAGTGAGAAGTCTTGCTCGAATAAACTGACAATTTCCAGCAAGCAAGCATGAAAGTAGTGGAAGTGTAGATTGCAGCTGTAGTGTAAGTTGCCCAGCAAGTTTTTAACAGATTTTCTGGTGATGGTTTTAAATAAAATGGTGGACACTGAGCATGGGTATTGACAGTCTGGGAGATCTATATTAAATATAGTATTTGGTAATACATTTAGGGAAGAAAAGTGATTTCTAAAATCATTTAAATTGGTCAGTATGCATGGCTTTTTATTGTGTCCTTTGGGAAACATTTTTTTCTGTGATGGCTTGTATAACAGTTTTCCAGAATGGTCTGGGATTTCCAAGTTGCTTTTCCTGTCTGTGCCTAAGGAAAGCTGCCTTTGTGGAATTAGTAGCAAGTTTTCTATCTCTATCTTTAATTTATGAGAAATGTCATATATTTTGCTTGACCAGAAGGCTTTTCAAGTGGACTGGGCTTGATCTCTATCCTTGATTTTCTGCTCATGTCAGCCTGTAAGCCATGGTATCCATTTTTCATAAGGACTATCTTGAATTGGCAGCAAGAGATTATAAATTATAAAATGTTGCAAGCACTGCTGTGGGATTATCTGCAGTATAGACTAAGGACCAATGTATTTCATTCAACAGAGCTTGATGTGGACCATCAGGAGTATTCCTGGTAACAGTAGTTTGAAACAATGTCTCTGGTATTTTAAATTTAGTAAAAAACTACACAGTGGTCCCTTATGTTTTCTGCTCTTAGACAATTTTATGTGTGCCCGTAGTTTTTTGCTAATACTGATCAGTGATGCCTTCCATTTTTGGGATTTTGCTCTATCATTTAGTAGCTTCCTCCTTCTATTGTATAGTTTGTTTGTTTTTTTTTTTGTTTTTTTGTGTTTTTTCTCTCTCTCTCTCTCTCACTCTCTCTCTCTCTCTCTCTCTCTCTCTCTCTCTCCCTACCACCAGAGGGTGCAATGAAAGTAGTGCCTGTGTGGACTGGAAGTACAGCATGCTTTTGTAGGTATCTGCATATGTCCATGTGATGGCCTCTGCACCAATTGTTAGCCAGCATTTGCTAATTGCATGCAGCCAGTTGTGTACTGATTGCAGTTTTCACTGTGATTTCAGGACAGTGCTATAAAAAGGTATGTCAGATAGGCGTAGCCCTTTCAGATTTTAAGGGCATGGACCATGCTGGTATGCTGTGGACACTGTTCTGTGAGTGTAAAGGTTAGTATCTCTCTCATATGTCCGGCTGTGTTGTAGATTAACATTTCTCCATTCATTTCTCCAGTTTCCTGTACTAAGTGTGTATGTACACTGACACCTAAGACTACTACTACTGTTAATGTGGGTGTGTGTGCTTTCCTGTGGGACATGTGGTGTAACTGGTATATAGCAGTGGCTCTTGCACTTTGTTGCTCTGGCTTCAATATTTGCCCTTTACATTCACTACTTGTATACCTGCTAGGTGTCTTGACTGTAGTGTGTTGCTGTGGCTTTCCTATCTTCCATGTACATTCACACCTTGGAATGCTTGCTATATCTGATAGGGTGTTACTGCATGCAGTGTGGTCTGGCCATGGTGTGGGCCTTGACATCTATTAGGGTATTTGAGTATGCTGCTGAGCAGGCCCCAGAGACTCTCAGGTGCATCTTTTATCTGCCTCATGGAATGGTGCATATCAGTGGGGTACACCCATTAAATTGTCTGGTATTCTGCAGTTGTGACTGTGGGTTAGCATGAGCATATGTATTACTACACTATTTCTGCCGTGCAAGTGGTGCATACTTTCAGTACTTCATAGTTACTATTGCATGTGTTGTAACACCGTTCTGCCTACTGTTTGTACATTTCACAGGGAGTCTGTGGGACATCCCTGTAACTCAGTCACTATTGCTATGTCTAGGCTCTTAACTATTCAAATATGACAGTGTCATACCTCTCAAGTGTACATATATTTGCAGGATGTCCACATTTTTGCCTCATATTTTGGTCCATATCTCATAAAACAGCTTTTTCTGGCAAATCACTCAGGGCTCAAGTCAGACTATAGTGACAAACATTTCAGTTTCAGACTTCGTACCCTTCCACAAATCCAAAATAATGCAAAAGCTGTTACTCTCTCAACTGTCTAAGTTTGTCGGAGCAATATTTGAAATGTGTCCCTGTTTTTGGGCCTTTGCTCCACATTTTTTATTACTTACTCCAGATGTCTTGCTGTAAGAGGTTGTGGGATATGGGCAGTGATTATCCTGCTGTGAGTATGTGTGTGGCTTGCAAGGTGCTACAGTGACATTATTACCTACTAGCTACTACCAACTAGCATGGCTGTTTCTGTTCACACACACTACTATTATAGAAATCCACTACATTTGACAGTAAATATACATGACATGCTTTGTGTACTACACATCCTACATTCCCTTTACATTCATTCCTACTATTGCATGATATATTTATTGTAGCACAATGTTCTTATATAGCAGTCATGGCTTAGTGGTAAGTCATGCAGACTACTGTTTCCAAGGTCCTGGTTTTGGGACTGACAGTGGGATTTTATTTTGCTTTTGAGCAGACTACGGGCCTTGTCATTCAGAGTGACTAAGGCACTTTTAAGCAGTTGTAAGCAGGTTAGTGCTGGTTTGCGCGGAGCTCACGCATGCGCACTGGCGTTTAGCTCCACGCACGCAAGCGCATACCCGCTTACAACTGCTTAAAAGTGCTTACTCTTGCGCACACTCGCGCTAATTTCTTTGAAAGAAATGAAAATAGGGAGACAGGAAAGTGGTGAAAAAGGGGTCACAAAGAGGGTAGGACAGTAGGGAAACAAGCTCAGGTTTTGCAGGAGGGATGAAGGTAAGCCCCATAGCTGCCCATTTCTTCATCAGCAACAGCTGTGCATATGTTTGTAATTTGGTGTGACATTTGAAACCTTCCACCCCTGAGAGAGGTGTAAGGACAACAATAATACTTGTTGTACAGCCAATTGTAGTTGACAGTTTACATGTCCAGCAGACGTGTGCAAAATGGGCAGCTATGTATGGGGCATAATTTTTTGTGGGTACAGAGTGCCCTTTTTTTTTTTTTTTTTGTTCAGGTGAGAGTGGTATGTCAGGTACAGGAAGTCGGGCTAGCTGGGGAGGTAGGTTGGGGAGGTTAACAGACAAGACAAACAAGACGCATACAGGGGCGGTGTATGACACATGTGGGGGGGTTACACAATTGACGGGGATGGATGTTTGAATATCTTGAGCCCATGAGCCCACAGATGGCAACAGTGGAACTGAGATCCCCACCCATGGGCAGTTGCCACTGTGCCTTCACTGCCCAGGACGGGGCTGTGCTGGGGGCTGTGTAGGCCAGGCAGCAGGCATGCCCATGAGTTGTGCCACCCGTGCCTCAAGCTGGCGTAGGGGCCCAAGCACAGCATGCCGGATCGCCCTATGCACCGCAATCCGGACACTACGGAGGGTGAGTGGATGTTCTCCTCCGGCCATGCTTGCAGAGGGGGGACGAGCCCCATCCCCTGCAGCACAGGGCCACCGAAGGAGGGTCCGGCCTGGGCACTACTGCCAGGTGCACTCGCCAGCTGAGGAGGGGGAAGTGGGTCTGCTGGAACCTGCCTTCCCTGTCGTCCTATGTTTTGCATTATGTTATGACAGTTTGGGTTAGTAACGTACAATACCATTCACAATTAGTTGTAACAGCATGCATTAGTATTCCCATTAACCAAACACCCATATATTCAAGCCAGTGAACAGCAAGCATAACACATGCATAATTTGAACAGCAATACACAATCCAACAACATGCAGGGTTGATTGATGGCAACAGGCCATCAGATTTGGATGTATGAACAGGGCAGATGCATCAACATATATGCAAATATGTATGAACCAACAGGACAAATGTCCAGGGCTGTTAATTGTGATTGCACATACCAATTTCACGTGGAATGGATTATATGTGGTTATAGGGTAGGGTGAAGAAAATTTAATTAACAACTTCAAATACCAATACATATGCTGTACATTTCTACTAGCTGCAGATATATACACACTACAGTTCTGCCTACAGTTTCCTATGAGATAACTACTTCAGGTTGGTGATAGGAATGTTACTGCTACATCAATATACATTTCATTTTTATTCATACACATTCATATCTGGCTCTGTTCAGCTACATCATCCTGCTACATTTGCTTTATATAGCTACAGACAACTGTGGATGTTTGGTATTTCAGACAACCATACTATCTGCATATTGCAGACTGAGAGCAACATGTCCGGATTTTGGGACACACATTCCAGCTGCAGTACCATTTTAAACACATGTTACTGTTTGGTTCTGCCTGTCACATTCATTTCATTCTGTACTGACTGCAGTATACTTTATTCAGGAGTTATTACTACTTTATTGGTGGATTCGTACCTCTTTCTCACACACTCTGGTACTTAATTCTAGGCTTTATTGACATGTTTTACCTGCAGTTATAACAATCCTTTCCAACAGTCTCACTTCTGTCATGTTTCTGTATTTCAACAGGGATATATTTCACACATGTGTTTTACTCAGCTTCTGCAGCTGTACTTTTCAGCCTGCTGCAGGTTATGTACTATTATATTACAGGTGGGACAACTTTATTTCAGACTTGTTTCATTTTTATGTTTGGATTACAGGCTGCATCACACTTTTGTAATCAAGCAATACTTGCAAACCCTCTTACACTGTTACTTGCACATTTTATTAATTAGTGACTACACTGCACTTTCCTTTTGCTAACTGTCATACTTATATATTTATTTACAGTTACAGGGAGAGAATGACTGACCTGCTTGGTGGCGCAACTGCACCAGCCTATCACCATAGGCTCGATGGTTCGCAAAACGGACACCTGCAGCTGTAATATAAATAAAGTAATATTGGAATACACATCTCCATAATATCAGCTAGGTTAATTTCTTACATAAATAATTACATGTAACTTACTCACTAGTGGGGCGTTGGGCATTTGCCGGGCCTCCTGGATCCAACGGTTCAGTTGGTCCTACTTCCATCTCTTCAGGTCCGCATGGTGGTGACGGACTTGCTCACCAGTCCTTGGTATTCCTGTGGCACTGGTGAGATCATGAGCCAACCGGTCCCACACCTCAGCCTTATATGCTCCCCACAGGACCTGGCCCTGCATGAGTTGGGCCTCATGATTATGGACAAGGAGCCAAACCATATATTTGTACTCCTCAATGCCCCACCTCTGTGCTCGGAAGTAACTACCCTCACCTACACCTGACATTCTGGCTGCAAGTCGGTTCTACAATCAGTTATGCTGTGTATTCCCACCTATGGGGCTTATATATGCCGTTCTTCCTGCACTTATCTGTGATTGGCCATTTTGGAATTGTATCAGCTTCACAAAACCTGCTTTGTCATGCTCCTCTTTCTATTCATTCCTATATATATGCTATTACTGCACTTCTAAGTGCAACTGTCATGGCTTAGTGGTTCAGTACTTTGACTATGGTGCATGGTATCCTGGGTTCGAACTTGGCCATTGCTTTTTATATTTTATGACTGTCTACACAGGCTAGGAGGTGTGTCTGTGTAAAGGCAGTTTTGATACAGCTTGCTCAACGTTGCCCGTCGGTTAGCTTGTTGGCGCGGTGCACAGCTCCGCTCAAACGGGTTACACTGGTTTACACGTGGTTTGGCTGTCAGCACGCATATTACGCTCAGCTCAGCTACGGGCACACAGTTTCAGCTTGTTAAAATGCTGCTCAACCCCGGGCACTCATTCTACACCTATTAAACCACTGCTCATCTACGGGCACTCATTCTACACCTGTTAAAACACTGCTCACCTATGGGCACTCATTTTACAACTGTTAAACCACTGCTCACCTACAGGCAGATATCCTCAACTTGTTAGACTGTAGCTCAGCTATGGGCACATCTCACATTTTTTTTTTTTTTATCTCACATTTCTTCAAAATACATGGCCCATTTCATTACATTTTACATAAAATATAATTTTATATATGTACATATATGTCAGGGACTTGTTTCGTGCTTATTTCACTAAAAATAAAAATTGATGTTGTGGGGGCTCGAACCATGACTGCCTCCTCTTCAGCTGATGTCTCTACTGCTACGCTATTGCTTCTTGGCTTACTTTGCATATTTAGTTCTTATATGCTTTTCCACTCACTGCTAACTGGCTAAGCGACGGGCATGCCCAGCAAAGCGAGCACGCCACGGGCAAACATCTTTACAACTTAAAAAAAATATATAAGATGTTCATTTATACATTTTATGTTCATAGTCTGTGGGGGCATGTGTTGTGTTGTGTTTATTCACATTTGCACGGACTCTGTCGTGGGGGTTTACTTTCGGGACTTTTACTCTTCTGGGGGCGTGTCCGTTTGCAGGGCTCGCCCTACAGACACGCCCCCTACCGTCTTCCACGGACCGTGTTAGCCTTAGGTGTAATTCAGCATGCCCTCATGCATATTCATGACATGCTGACGTCACACCGTTTAACTGCAGCCTCCGTGTAAGCCTTGTAACTCTTACATGGAGGCTTCGTGAATCCTGCCCATACAGTGTGGGCTATCTGAAAATACAGTGTGGGTTATCTGAAAATAGGTCAGCTACATTTGTATCAAAGATAAGATTTTAACAGTTTTTGAATTACTGAGAAACTAACATTATATTGCATATTTAGTGGCAATGCAATTCAGATGCTAGGGTCAACTTTACTAATTGCTTTTTCTGTGGCACCTAGGATAAGTTGAGATATTTCCTGTACTAGCTTTTCCAATTGCAAGTAAAGTTTCAAATAAAGATCTTATTTCTAAACAAAGGGCAATACCTGTCATTCATTAATTTGAAAATGAGGTTACTGAGTAAGAAATTAGCTTCAGCCTCTGATGGCATCCACTTTTAAGATGCTGACAGTTACTGTTCAGATGTATAAATCTAAGTACCTTATTCCCTGCACTTTGTAATATAGCTGCATTATTTCAAAAATTGTGTGCTAAAAGGAAAAGTACATCCAAGTCTTGGTAGTATTCTGTTGATTGCAATTACCCATCCAGCTTCTAAATATAAAAGACTCGATATTCTATGAGAAAATTTAAGTTTATTACGGACTTCAGTGATTTGTTGATCTACGTGTTTAGTGAAGGTTAGTGATTGATCCAGGGTAACGCTCATATACTTTTTGAGTGATGGCAAAAAGTATGAGAATGTTATCTGGATCTTTATTAGCAATGATGTGATATCACATATTTTTTTGCCTGTCCCTAACATCTTAACGATTGATCTGTTAGCATTAATAGTTAAACTGCTTTGGTGTACCCAATTTCAAACAGCAGCAAAACTGTTCTATTATTCTGAGGTAGGTTGATTATGATTGTTGGTGGTTTTCAGTAGAGTCATCAACATATGAAATAGAATCTGTGTTGGTTTAGCATGATGGCAAGTCATTAACAAAAAGTGAGAACAAAAGTAGTCCTTACAGGTCCCAGTGATATATAATTTGATCAAGTGCCATTGTCTTATGTGTTTTATTTGGGTGAACTGTAAAAGCTCTGCAAGACAGAAGCCACGTAGTTCAATAGTGTAATAAATTCTTTTAGCTTGTTCATAAATAAACTATGATTAATATTTTCAAATGCTTCTTTAAGATATAAAAATATTGCGCCTGTAAGTTCAACCTTTTCCATGACATGATGGCCTTGGTTAGCAGTAGCAGTGCTAGGGGTGGTCAAAATGAGCAGCCATCCTGGTTGCAAAGTGTTATAGGGTGCAAGTGGGAGATGATAATTGAGTGTTAGTGTAATGTAGAGCTATACTAGAATTTCTGAATGCCAATAGGTGGAATAAGTTGTAGAAAGTCATTTACTAAAAATGTAATAAGTAGATTGCGACAGTTTAGAAACAGAAACAGTTTTTTTTTCTTATTTTTTGCTTTTCAGGTCACTTGGGAAGTAGGTTGCAGAAATGGGATCAGCCTTGTCTCTGAGCTAGGAATGGCAGCCTGATCACTGACCTTTCATTTGTGCTCTTTTGCTCTCTGTAGCAGAAGGGTGTCAGATTGGGGAAACAGCACTTTGTGCCAGAAGAACAAACGACAATTCTGCTGATTAGTAATTTATATAAGGCAGTGATAGTGCTGCATATGGGTTTAAAAGCCAATTTATTTGTCAATAACAATATGATAGTTAACAATGACTAGTACAAAATTTGATCATATACCAATTTCTTTAGCACTTCTGCCAGTGGAAAAAAAAAAACATTTGCTATGGGCCTATAATCAGGCCTATAATCATTAACTGGGGGATACACTATGGATGTTTTTTTAACAAAAAGCTTAATGACTGGTGGAACAATTTTAGTTGCTAGGTTAAGATTGAAATTGTAAGTGAGAAGTCCTGCTCGAATAAACTGACAATTTCCAGCAAGCAAGCATGAAAGTAGTGGAAGTGTAGATTGCAGCTGTAGTGTAAGTTGCCCAGCAAGTTTTTAACAGATTTTCTGGTGATGGTTTTAAATAAAATGGTGGACAATGAGCATGGGTATTGACAGTCTGGGAGATCTATATTAAATATAATATTTGGTAATACATTTAGGGAAGAAAAGTGATTTCTAAAATCATTTAAAATGGTCAGTATGCATGACTTTTTATTGTGTCCTTTGGGAAACATTTTTTTCTGTGATGGCTTGTATAACAGTTTTCCAGAATGGTCTGGGATTTCCAAGTTGCTTTTCCTGTCTGTGCCTAAGGAAAGCTGCCTTTGTGGAATTAGTAGCAAGTTTTCTATCGCTCTCTTTGATTTATGAGAAATGTCATATATTTTGCTTGACCAGAAGGCTTTTCAAGTGGACTGGGCTTGATCTCTATCCTTGATTTTCTGCTCATGTCAGCCTGTAAGCCATGGTATCCATTTTTCATAAGGACTATCTTGAATTGGCAGCAAGAGATTATAGATTATAAAATGTTGCAAGCACTGCTGTGGGATTATCTGCAGTATAGACTAAGGACCAATGTATTTCATTCAACAGAGCTTGATGTGGACCATCAGGAGTATTCCTGGTAACAGTAGTTTGAAACAATGTCTCTGGTATTTTTAATTTAGTAAAAAACTACACAGTGGTCCCTTAGTGCAGTCCTCTTTAAAGATTTTCAAGAATGTTTGCTAGAAGTATGTCAATAATTGAACTTTTTTCTGTTTTGGTTAGGTCTTGTTCCAGTATTTATCAGTAATGTCAGATTCTTTAGTTGGAAGAATCTATTGAAAGTCGACCTCTGTTTTGTTGATACCCTTTGGTCTACAAAACAGATGGCCAGTAGTTGTGTGAGATTGCACAATCCAAGGTTGGGTAATATGTCCATTCCCCAGTATTGTGCAATATTGGAGTTATAATATATAGTTAGCATGGGATGTGTGGGGCAGAGGCCTACATGGCAAGTACATGGGGTAGCTTGCCATCCTGCAAAAAAAAAAAAAAAAAAAACACTTGCATGCTCCAAGGTCACATCTCAGAACATGTGCAATGATATATTGACATGCCTTCAATTATTTTATGTCAATGTTAAGTACACACAAATACACACACACACACACACACACACACACACACACACACACACACACACACACACACACACACACACACACGCATACAGTATATTATTCTTGAAGACAGCAAGTTGTACTGACTTGTGACTGTATGGGGTAGTTTATCCACTAATCTTGCAGGGCAGTCTGTAATATATTTCCATTTTCCATCACTGATATTTCCTTTAATTATTAGGGTCACAGTATGATAGCTCCCCAGTTATGTATTCCAGCCTTAAACTTAAACAGAACCATATAAGCACTGGGCTGGATTCTAATAGATTTGTGGAACTTGGTAGAATGTGGGAAGTTCAGTGCAAAACTTGCAGGAAGCCATGTAATAAGTAAATAAGGTGCCATCTGCAAGTAGTACATTAGAGTACCGAAACAGCTAAGTGTCAAGAAAATCAAAGGCAGTGAGGAAGTTAAGTGCTACAGCACTTACCTGCTAGGAAAGGTACCTATAGCAAAAAATTCAGCCAAAGTCTTTGTCATGCCATACATTGTAATACAGTGCACACTGTTGGAAGTCATTGCATATTTTAATGTATATAAAGAAATGTGTTTGATTTTATTGATGCCAGTGTTGCTTGAATACCATTGCATTTGTGCTATAAGTTTTATACAGAGTAAATAACCAACAGAAAAGTCAGTCTACTTTATAGATCTCATATATTGTCATGGATTCCTTTGTAATACACAAAAAAATTAAAAAAATATTCAGTATTATTTCTGCAAAGTCTGTCATACTCCCCACCTCCCAAAAATAAATAAATAAATAAATAAATAAATAAAAAGTTACTATTGGTGATGTGGCTTAGACAGCCACATTGCCAACATCATAGAAAGTTGCTTATCTAAAAAAATATATATTAGGGTTGGGAAGCATGGAGGGAACACACATAACTTACATAATCCAAGGAATGGAAATATAGAACAGCAGAAGTTCTGTGAGGGAGAAGAAGAGGGAGACACTTGAGGGAAGGAGGCGAAGGAAATTCAAAGGAAGGGTCAGAGGAGCATGGGTAAATCTTTATTTTTTCTTTTGTTTCAGAAAAGAAGGATTGATGAAATCTTGGGAAATGGAAGAGGACATAAGTATAGATGAGAGACATGGCAGAACAGACAATGGTAGGGACTATAGAAAAAAGGCAGGAAGTGGAACACACACAATACACATACACATGTCACAGCAGGGGTCACAGTAAGATAACAAATAGGGTACGGATGTAGCACAAGCATGGCCCACCATGCTAAACTACATAAATTATGCAATCAATGCACAGAACAGCAGTATACAAATATGATCAGGAATGACTTTATGCATATGACACCTGTGCAAAAACAGCAATGCAGCACACATTCACATCTATCTATAACTATGACATAGGGTATCAGCAAGGGCATATCCATCAAACAGGAATCCAAAGGTCATTGAGATCCACACAAAACAAATTTAGGATCAAGAGGCAGTAGTCAGGCTATATTTATTTTATTTTATTTATTTTATTTTATTTTACATTTGTTGACCGGGCTAGTCTAACTGGATACATGTCCATTTTCAATAGAGGCCCGAGGAGATAAGCTCCACCTTAAACTAATAAAACAGGACAGAAAAAAGTCCAAAAATATCTAAATATATTATACATGAAGATTTTCTTCAAATAACTTAATTATACAGAATGTGACTACTGAGTTTAACAAAGCAATACAGTACTATTTACATCGGAAGGCGTTTGACATTCACCATAAAGTATGTTAGGTAGGAATGTACAGTTTACAATGAAGTATACAGGTTATAATAAAGAAATATAACTCTGAAAAACAAGAAAGTTATTAAATATATACAGTTAAAGAAGTAATTACACTCATAATGAAGCGATAGTTGGTCTATATACAAGGTGGAAGACGTGTTCACAGGAGAAAGAATGTTGCAATGAACATATTCAGTGATAGTTCCCTGGGAGTAGGATACTAAGATGGGAGTAAGGGAAGAATTTACTATTTCCACATTGAGGGTTTCAGAGGAGAGGTATAGAATAATGGTGTACTGGGGGAGTGTTAGTCAGGGTTAGTACGTGGGCATAGCCACTGTGTTTTTAGTTGGATTTTTAGTTGCTTTTTAAAGAGAGGTAATAATGAGACAGATGCAAGTTTAATGGGAAGCTTGTTCCAAATCTTCCCCACTGAATTAGAGAAAAGAGAATCACCTGCCTTGCTGTGGGATTTCTGGATGGTAACCAGCAGTTTATTTGCTAAGCGAAGTGTAGTAAGATTTATATAGGGGGAGATGAGGCTACTGAGAATAGGAGTATTACTAGGCTGGTACAGAATCTTATGGGTAATTGTGAGTTGTTGAAATTCTAGCTGGTTATGTAGTTCTAGCCATCCTAGAAGTTTGAGATTTAGATAGTGATGAGTTCTAAATGGGGACCCAGTAGCAAACCTGGCAATATTGTTATAAAAAGTAGTCAATTTATTTAAGTTGCTTTTGGAAAGATTAGTATAAATGGGGGAGGCGTAGAGGAGGGTGGAGATCAGATCAGTCTGGGCAATTGTAGTTCTGGCTTCAGGGGTGAGAAAAGGTTTTATCCTATACAAGGATCTAAGTTTTCTGTTTACTGTTTTAATACTAACATTAATATGTGTGTCAAAGTTAAGTTGTGGTCAATTATTACACCTAAGAGTTTGGTAGTCGGGTCATGAGCTATGATTGTACCATTGTTAGATGTAATAGAGAAATATATTGGGGAGGATTTAATAGTTAGAGTAAATAGCAATAGTTTTGTTTTATTTGGCATTTAGGAGGAGGCAAAATTGCTGGAACCAGTTTTCAACTAGGTTAAATACTGTTTGGGTGATGGATTGGAGTTCAGATGAAGAGGAGGCTTTACAAATCAAAGTGGAATCATCTGCGTATTGTATGCAGGTAGGTAGAGGTACATTTATAGAAAGGTAATTAATGAATATGGAGAAGAGTAGAGGTCCCAGGACAGAGCTTTGAGGGACACCAAGGGTAATAGGGAGATGTTTGGATAGGTTATTATCACAAAGGGCAGCCTGCTGTCTATTACGTAATTAGGACTTGAACCATTGTAATGCCTGTGAGTCAAGTGAGAATGATTTGAGTATGTTGAGAAGTATTTGATGGTTAATCATATCAAAAGCTTTAGATAGGTCAATGAAGAGTGGAGAGGAGAGCATGTTATTATTATGATGTTTATTAATGCAGTCCGTAAAGGATAGGAGAGCAGTGGTAGTACTGTGGAATGATCTAAAACCATGCTGACCGTCAGCTAGAAGGTTATTTTGGAGAATGTGGTCAAGAAGTTGTTGATGAATGCATTTTTCCATGATTTTGGCTAGTGGAGAGAGTAGGGCTATAGTCCGAAAGTTAGAGAGTTCAGTTGAGTTACCACCCTTGTGAAGTGGGATTATGTGAGAGATTTTCCAAAGAGAAGGAATGGAGCCTTCAGTGATGGTTCTATTGATTAGGACAGAAATGAGATAGGCAAGAACTTTTGCAGCAGTTTGAATGTATTCAGCTGGTAGGAGATCAGCTGAGGGAGTACAAGGTTTAAGTTTATGAAGTAGAGTATAGATAAGGGATAGCCTCCAACTATCCATTATTAAGTCAAGTATCTGTCCCCCAAGCCGAGCATTACTCCTATATTTCTTTGGGAAAATGTATATCTTAATGACAAGTGACCAGCAAAAATGGACTGCAGGTTAGAATACACTTCACAGAACAGCATGGGAAAACACAATCTTGTTATAGTTATGATGGAGGACAGGTATGCCATTAGTGAATAACTCTCATGCATACAGTATGTACAACATGCTCATTCCTGATATGCTGAGATCACATGTTCTACAATGGCATATAATGGTATGTCTCTGTGAACTGAGTTCACGGTGATGCAGCCACAGCACTGCAGTATAGCATGATGATTGTGATAACCTATATATACCACCACAAAATCAGGACTATTTACATGGAGGCAAAATGAGTACAGAAGACACACATGTGGAATGTTTGCAAGTGTCGGTTATGTCTGTGTGATCCATACAGGTGACATCCATATTTGGACAGGCAAACTGCCCATAAAATTAATACAATCACAGGCCTCTAATACAACTGTTTCCCAAATGAACAGTCAGACAACATACCATCATAGACAGAGGTCATATAAAGACCCAAAATATAATGAACAACAACCACTGAGAAACATGCTAAAAGTAAATAAGCATAAGAGGGGTGTATGCAACAAAGCATCACACATGCATGCATGCAAGCATGAATGCATCCATAAAAAAAGCACAAGATGAATGTGATGGAAACAACCACCAGTGATGCTTCCTGCATGTGTCTAGCCAGCATATATGACAGCATGTGACGCATATGTGTGTAAGGTACGCACACAACATATTCACGTACAACAAAATCTCTATCTATAAAATGGTAGTATGACATAATCTATCTGTACTGACATGATAACCTCTTTAAGCATATGGCATACCCACAAAACATATACAAGTGCATCATGCACATGTGTTGTAATGGAAAGTGGGGAATACAGGTGTACAGACCCATTGTCCATCACAGTGTGGAGTTGTTGTAATGGAAAGTGGGGAATACAGGTGTACAAACACATTGTCCATCACAGTGTGGAGTTGTTGTAATGGAAAGTGGGGAATACATGTGTACAAACCCATTGTCCATCACAGTGTGGAGTTGTTGTAATGGACAGTGGATAATACAGGTGTACAAACCCATTGTCCATCACAGTGTGGAGTTGTTGTAATGGACAGTGGGGAATACAGGTGTATAAACCCATTGCCCATCACAGTGTGGAGTTGTTATAATGGACAGTGGATAATACAGGTGTACAAACCCATTGTCCATCCCAGTGTGGAGTTGTTGTCATGGACATTGGGTAAAACAGGTGTACAAACCCGTTGTCCATCACAGTGTGGAGTTGTTATAATGGAAAGTGGGGAATACAGGTGTACAAACCCATTGTCCATCCCAGTGTGGAGTTGTAATGGAAAGTGGATAATACAGGTGTACAAACCCATTGTCCATCACAGTGTGGAGTTGTTGTAATGGACAGTGGGGAATACAGGTGTACAAACCCATTGTCCATCCCAGTGTGGAGTTGTAATGGAAAGTGGATAATACAGGTGTACAAACCCATTGTCCATCCCAGTGTGGAGTTGTTGTAATGGACAGTAGGGAATACAGGTGTACAGACCCATTGTCCATCACAATGTGAAGTTTGGGAATGGAAAGTGGGGAATACAGGTGTACAAACCTATTGTCCATCACAGTGCGGAGTAACACACATGTACAGCACACATAGCAGACAATGGCATTGGGGGATAGGATATAATTGTGGTACCACGTGAAAGCATCATGCAGGAAATTCACACCATATTGTGGTGATTAAATGCAAATGGATGCAACATGCAATCAAGGTGTACTTGCTGTGTTATCCATGACCAATGTACAAAAACCTCTGGAAGTGTGTCTCAGTAATGTCACAGGCAAAATAGTTGCATGACAATGAACACATAGTACTGCAACTCAAAAGTGCACAGTGGAGACACATACACATTGTCCTGTGAATATGAAATGCCCACATATAATGGCAAGTCAATAGGACTGAATGTCAGTACATGTGTACAAGGCCTGGGCTATGTATACCACACACATATGTGATAGCAAACATAGGGGAATCAGAGGCATAATGCAAAATAGACTCACATACAGGGGATTCATGCCTCAGAAGTACAAAATGTACTACACCATTGGACAAACTAGTATGAGCCTCACAGTCCAAAAAGATGGCTCAGTGCCCCTAAGAGAAGTACAAAGGCATACAAAAGAAGAGAGTTATTCTCCTTATTTCAGGTGTATATACCATTATTGTGGTATAACAGGACAGGGGGAAGTATGTAGAGAACATAACAAACAAATGTGCATGCCATACCCTATCAGTAGTGCATGTTATCACCTGCACACACTCAGAATGACAATAGCATGGACACAGGCAGGCCTCAAGAGAAACTGTGTATAACGCCTATGTGGTGTGGAATGTCACACAAGAGAAACTGTGTATAACGCCTATGTGGTGTGGAATGTCACACAAGAGAAACTGTGTATAACGCCTATGTGGTGTGGAATGTCACACAAGAGAAACTGTGTATAACGCCTATGTGGTGTGGAATGTCACACAAGAGAAACTGTGTATAACGCCTATGTGGTGTGGAATGTCACACAAGAGAAACTGTGTATAACGCCTATGTGGTGTGGAATGTCACACTGTAGAAGCCTGAATAACAGCTTGCAATCATGAGGCTTTTCTGAAAAGTAAACGTCAAAAGCATAAGATAGATAAATATTTTATGAACAGTGAAAGCTATTAAAACTGCACAAATAATGTTATCAGTAAGAAGTATTCTTTACAGTGATAATAGTCAGTGCATTCACAGTCTTTCTATAAAAGCTATAATATATTATCGTGTACACAAACCACAAATTATATTTTTGGTAAACTTTCAGAAACAAACTCACAGATCTAGGAAATTGTACAACCTAGACATATATTGTTAGAATTTTTTTGTTAACCAGATATAAGCTTTCATGTGACAGCAAGAAATTCCTCTCTGAGTGCATGTTTATTGAAACATTTACAGAAATATTAAAATATATGCTTAACTGTAAAATTAGCAATACAAATAACACTGAATATATCTCAGGATGTGCAACTTACTGTTCAAACATCAAAGATAGTATTTTTCAGCAACATCTAAGGTTTCACCTGATGCCATGCAAAAGTTTGTATGCCACTTGTTTTTGGAAATATTAAGTACATATTGAAATATTGTTTATTTTCATAATTACTAACAAACAACTAGGAATATTTCATGTATAGTGTGATATAAATGGGACATTGACAATGAAGTATCCTGTCTTCCACCATGGTATAACCCACCATAACACTCAGTAAAATTATGAACACAAATATGAAAATATGAATAAGTGAAAATATTAACTAATTTTTTTACTGCAGCATATCCTTCATATACAATATTAGTGTAATTTTGTTAATATCTCCTTGCACTTTCTAATACCGCCAATCATTAACTGGTAAGTCACTTAGTTAAAGAAGACAGACCCATAAAAGGTCTGGATACTATAAGGAGCTATGGGTGTTAACTGGAAATATACAAAAAAGGCATTTTAGGCTTGAAAGAGATATATGTGTATGTGGTTAAATATTACCATATGGACACATAAATTACAACAGATGTAGGTATGCAAAGGCCTTTGTACTAAACACTTGCAGATGTCTGTAAGTGGAAAGCAACAAGAATGTCTGCAATAATCCTAGTGGTAAGGAGTGGAGCATAGAATTGTGGAAGAGGAAAGGTTTTATGACTTCAAAGGAGAATATTGGCTACACAGTGAAATGTACTGCACAGATTGCCTGTACAAAAGGGAGGGCATGACTGCCATATGAAGTAATGTGCACAGTTACATGCCAAAGAAAATAAGCCCTCATCCAAAGCTGAGCAAACCCATGCTAGCAACACTACACAAGTGCTGTGGCTATACTTACTGTCTGGAGCCTCCCTCCTTATAGAGTCAAATTTCATGTGTGATCTCTCAAGCATTCTCCAAGAAGGAGAAATGCATTGCCTGTGCTACATCTTAGAAAATGTTTCCCTTCCCAGTCTTGGAGATGTCTGTAATAGCATCCTGGATCTGTTCCCTCTGGTCATCTTGAGGTGGTGGAGGTCGTTGTCAATGATCTGTTGCAACAACTGATCTTGATGTTCCCAGCCTGTCATTGTCATCATCATTATGGTGTTCTCATCAGACTTTGCAGAAAATGAGTGCACTTGACATCTCCACATTGTCTGCTAGTAGGTGGGCTTGGTTCATGTTTCAGACTCTCTAATATGACATAAAACAAAACTTGCATACAATGGTATAAAATGTAATGATGTTGCTATCGCTAGTCTTGTGTATTCAAATAAGACAATAAGGCTGGGTGTTTGTTTAAGTAACTATAACAAGCCAGGAACCAGGAAAGAACACCAAATGAATGCGAACCAGTAGAACTGTCACAAACACCAAGGGATCACAAGTAGAACCACCAAAAGATTCATTAAAACTGAGCACTTTCATCAACAAATGTGTAGACTTCTTCAGAGTTATACAATGATTGTAAAAAAGCTCCAATTTATAACTGAATCCACTGATACGTCCCCTACAAAATCAGTTAATAACCATTAAAGTAACTGCTACTTAAAACCACTAAATATCATGAAATACACCTTAACTAACAAACCAGTATAAAATACATATAAAAAACAAGTTTAATAAGATAAAAAAAAAATAATTAAGTTTCAGACTTGATAAGATTTCAGTTTTAATACACTTGCAATGGATACTAGGTCACTGAGACCGAGGAACTTACATGCATTAAGAGCTAACATTGCCATAGTAACTCTCTTTGTTCTAATAGGTCCTCCCATGGAACTCCTCTGGGGTTAATTGTCACACAGTCTAAACCAAAATAAAATAGAAAAAAGTGATCTTGGTGATTAAAAGTATGTTTTGCTAGGAAGCTGCTCATATTGTTCTTTCTAATATCTAAAGTGTGTTCATAGATACACTCCTTTAGCTTTCTTTTGGTTTTCCTATATAGTAACAACCACATTTTTGGTACTTAGCTAAATAAATAACTCAGGAATATTACAGTTACATGGGAAGGTGCTCTTAATCAAAACATGATTGACTTTTACTTGGTCACCTTCCAGAATAAACCTGCACTGTCCAAAAGACCCACATTTGCTCATACCTGATTTTCTCTGTGAGTCTAACTTCCAAAGGCTGTCTCCTTTTCTAAAAAAATTTTAATAGTTTTTCCTTTTTTGTAGACAACTACAAGTTTGCCCCTAGTTTGTCAGTTACACCGTTTAAAAAAAAGTAAAATCAGACCAGTTTTTATTTAATATTTTCCTAATGCTTGTGTCTTCAGCATAAAACTATATAATCAAACTTGAGGAATAGTCTTTTCTGGTGTCGTCCTTTTTCTTCACCACATCATTAATATTTTGAATGTCAGACTTAACTAAAGGGAGTATAGATCCATTATTCATTTCTCTTTCAATACGTGTTTTTACAGTTACTATCAGTTGTCAAGGTAACCTCTACTTTGAAACAGCCTAGCCAACTCATCACTTTCCTTCATGAAAAGACTATCATCAGAAATCATTCTTGCCAACCAAATATACTGACCTCTCGCAATGCTTTTTTTATGATACAGGTGACTACTGTGAAAGTGTAAGACTGTTACAATAGGTTGGCTTCCTATAAATGGTGGTCTCAATGTTTTTGCTGTCTGAATCTTTGAAAACAAAAATATCTAAGTAATTAATAGAACTAAAACTCCAAGTATACGTACATTTTAGAAAAGATGTAGTGGAATTGAGGTAGTCAACAAACAGGGGAATATCATTGCTTCCGCCTTCTCAAGCAATACAAATATTATCCAGGTACCTAGTATAAATCTTCCATGGGGGAAGCTGGAATTTTTCAAACAAAAACTGTTTTTCCCCACTGGACTAATACAATATTGGCAAAGACAGGAGCACTGGAGGCCCCCATTGCTACTCCTCTAATCTGCTGGAAATATTGACCGTCTAAAAAAACTAAATTGTTTTCCAAGACGGTTTCCATTAATAGAGTTAGAGTGTAAATTTCATCATTGTCAAACTTGTTAGATTCCACTAGAAAATCACTAAACCAGGATAAGCCAACATCATGAGGTATTACATTAAATAACTGCCATATCCATCGTTAAAAAAAATCAACTGCTCAGAGTAAGGAATTTCTCTAATTTTCAAAAGAAATCCCAGGAATCATTACATAGGTGCTCAACTTCATTAACTACTTTTTTGAGCTTACAATTAATGTACTTTGCTAGAGGGTGAGTCTTGGAGCAGCTGGCATTCACTATTGGACTCATAGGTGGGTCCCTGATGTTTTTATGTATCTTTGGTATTCTAAAGATAGAAGGGACCAAAGGAAACTTAACCTGCAGAAAATCATAGACTGCTTAATCAATCTGACCTTGGTGAAACAAATCTTTAATCAAGTAATCAATTTTTTTTAAGCTAGATGAATGTAATTTAAGGATGTTTCATCATAAAAATTGCCATTAAAAAGATAGCTATACATACAATTTAACTAATCAACTTTATGCATGACGACAACTCCTCCCCCTTTATTTGGCTTCATTGTTCTTACATTTTTATCATTCACCAATCTATTCAGTAACTTTGTTTTTGATTTAGTCAAGTTAGAAAAAACACCACTATCTTTTTTAGCCATTAGTGCCCTGAAATCCTGTTCCACAAGTTTCTCAAACAATAATAATGGTAATAGTAGTACAGGATTAAATAAACTGCTCCTACGACACTTTCGCTTGTACGTTTGTTCTCAAACATCAGCTTAAAGTTGAGCTTCCAAAGAAAAAGTTTCAAATCAAGTAATAAATATTCAATTTTGACATTATTTGTGGGGTAGAAAAGAAAAACCCTTACAAAATAAGTCAGCATACTCAATTCCATAATTGGTATTAGTAAAATTGTAAAGTTTAAAACCACCTTGAGTATTGTGCACGATAAAAGGAAAGTCAGTCAGTCCAAAAGGACTGTTGATGTCTAAGTCAATAGGATTCAACGCCTCCTCTGTTGGTAATAAGTCCTGTTCGTCCTCTGTGATTCACCATAATTCACTTGCTGAGGTGTCCGCACTCCTTGTCCTTCCTGTTGCCTATTGTTCTTGTTCCATAACCTCTCAGATCATCTCACTGGGCCATTTTTTGAATGGGTGTGGTTCATTTCTTCCAAGTCCCTGCCTTGATGAGATCCTATTGGGTTATCAGCCAAATGGTTGTCCTCGTTACTACTCAACACAGGTGGCTTGGGATAAGCAAGTCCCTTAGAATAAGCTTCTTTGTCACATTTGATTTTATTTATTTTCTTTGTTGGATATAGGAGATTCCAAAAATATGTTGTTGTAACAGCCAGGACACTGTTCAAAAAGAAGATCCCCCATTATCAAGTCATTTAATTTGTTGGCTTCACCAATAAGGCCATCTACTTCTTTCTGATTATATTTAATTAACAGTTCTAGTAGTTCTAGCCCAAATTTGTCAAAAAGCTTCAATAAGTCAAGGTGAAAAGGTGAATCCATTATTAAACCTTATGGGTACTTCCAACACCTTAAACCATTCAGGACAATCTTTAATTTCAAACATTCCTGCAGATAGGTGTTCTCCAACTGAAGCTTACAGCATTAAATAATTTATTGTGTAAACTGTCCATTAACTGTTGTAAACTCAGACCTTCATTGTTCTCTCTGTCATTAAGAGAGATATTAAATGGTCCGTTAAGCCATCTATCAATATTTGTCCTGTTAGTTGTGTCAGCACCAATACTAGCAGAACTATTTGCCCTTGTATTGTCATTTAGACACATGGGGGTATGAAGAAATTCATTTAATTCAGGATTTGTTACACTGGAGCCATAAAATTGATCCTTAAGTTCTTTCACAATCTGCGTACGCAAGCCAATGGCTGCTACAACATTGTCCAAGGAAGAGTTCCCTTGTTCTCCTGAGGCAGGTTGTGACTCGCGGTTAGACATTACAATAAGCCGGTTACCCGGAAAGAACACCAAACAAATGTGAACCAGTAGAACTGCCACAAACACCAAGCAGCCTTTTTACAATCATTGAATAACTCTGAAGATGTCTAAACATTTGTTGATGAAAGCGTTCAGTTTTAATAAATCTTTTGGTGGTTCTACTTGTGGTCCGTTGGTGTTCATTTAAGTAGTTTATTACACACAAGTATATCAGGATGGATGACAGGAACATTAAACTAAATGAACTAACTAACTGATTGACAGCTACATGCTTTTACTCTACTGCACACTCAAAATGGCACTCTTGCTTGCATGTGCTCAGTACTTATACGCACATGCCCACAGACTGGAATGGCTCTTAAAGGCACACACACGCTGTGAGCTACATCCTCCCTCTTTGACTATTCTGTTCTGCAATGAAAATGACAACTGGATAAGCATGCAATTTATACAGACATATACAAAAATAACAATCATGTCCAGGTTGCCGTGTATTTAGGACTAGGTCTTCAGATATGACGCAACCTCATAATGTAATAATTAGAACTGGGTTTATCAACAGGGACAGTCACTGGGGAATGATCTTCTTCAGGATTTTCAGGGATAGTATCAGGAACAGACAATGATATGTTCTCTGGAACAGGAACATTGGACAAATCACTCTGAGAATTAGAGTCTCTATTACAAGCAAAATATCGCAACACTGGCTCAGACACCGGTAGCAAATGTTTCCAGTTCCACCTGAATTCCATGCCTTGCGACACAATGATGTACGATCGCGGTTCTTCACACAAATGTTTCACAAGTCCTATTCAGTCAAATCCTTTTGCTGTCTGCATCCTCACTGTCTCTCCTAATTTTAATGGATTCAGAGGCTTGCTGGTTTTATTATAGTTGGACTTTTGTAACAAATTCTTCTTTGGTAATTGAGCTTTTACTCTTTTGTTGTTTTTAGCACTTCAAACCAACAGTTTCTTACTGATTGGCAGTGTGGTTCTGGTTTGTATCAACATTAACCTCTGAGCAGGTGAACCAAAAAGATTGCTGTGAGGTATGTTTCTGAGATTAAACAGATTTAGGAAAACATCAGTATTGTCACATTTAGACTGTTCCAACAGCTGTTTTGCACTTTGAACTGCATGTTCAGCCAGGCCATTTGATTGTGGGTATTCAGGATTACTTGTAGCATGAACAAAGTGCCATGTTTCAGCAAATCTTTTAAATTGCTGACTTGTAAAGTGTACACCATTGTCAGAAATGACTTTGTGCAGACTACTATGGACAGAAAAATGTCTCTTCAACTTTGTAATTACAGCATCGGATGTCAGGTTAGGAACTAAACCATTCTCTAACCAATTTGAATAAGATTCTACTAACACCAAGTAATGTTGACCATTCCATTCAAAAATATCGTTAGCTACTGTCAACCAAGGTAGTTCAGGAATCTGGCTTAGCTGAAGGGGTTCTTTTTGTTGATGCAGTTTAGCACTATTGCAACTAGAACAAGCTAAATGTTCTTTCACAATATCTTTTGACATAAAAGGCCAAAATACTAGTCTTCTCACCCTTCTTTTGGGAGAATCATTTCTTGGGTGGCCTCGATGCAAGATTTTAATATACTCTTGTTGCAAGGATGTTGGAACAATCACTGCTGGACCTTTCATGAAGATACCATCTTCCATCAAACTCTTGTCTTTATAGGGAAAATACTGCACATATCTGTTGGAAAACAAGATTGCTTTGACATCTATCCTCAACTGAGAAAGTGGTTGATCTTCTGGAGAACTAGATTTGAAGCTGTGTGAGCTCTAAACTCATCAAGATGTGTGGAAGAAAAAAAAAAAACACCAATATGTACAACAACATATATGAGTCATATACCCTGTGCAGTATCCAACTTTTATGTATGTAATGCACTACTAACTTGAGAATTGATCCATTAGTAATGTTTCTGTTAAAACGTGCAATAGATCAAACCCTAACATGTTATAAACTTTTCTCTTATGTAAGTTATATTGTTATGGGCAACACATTTGTAAAACATCTATATCATACATAATGCATTCACATATTGGAATCAGTTTGTCATACGATATACCCATGGCCTTATGTACATGGCCTTATGTACAAACACACATCATGTACATCATATTACATTGTAGTGTCTGCCACTATCAATGTGATGTAAGAAATCCTGCCATTAATATTGGAAATTATCAGAACAGAGGTATGAGACATCTGCATACTTGATAAAGTATTATATAAAATGGCCTGTAATGGAGGACACTCACAGATACATAGCTTAATCTAGCAGTATGTAATTTACATGACAAGGATTATCATAGCCCAAAGTATGAAAACTTGAATGAACAATGACAGCCACAACTTGTAATCAGTATAATTGCAAGACATGGTTGTCTACCAAATATTATGGTCATGCAATGACATACTGCAAGCATAAATGTCACATTACTAGACCATAAGAACGATTTAAAAATTCAGAAGTAAATCTAGAAATGTTTACTCATCACATGCATGAGGCTATATGGAGCAATGACATAATCACAAAACATGTATATTAATAATCTATAGATATACATCAAACATGACTAGTAAAAAGTAAAACATCATTGCACTGTATCATCATTTACAAACACACATGAGGGTTAAGGATGACATCTGTGGTTTCAAGAACATGTTTAATAATATCAGCATGCCATACGCTTGAAAAGTATACATCCACAGGACTACTGCACATCTATGGCATAATTAGTTAAAACAAAAAAAAAAACAAAGACAGCATATTACTCTAAACAAAGTGTAAGTAGCTTTGCAAATAAAAACTGCTAGGTACAGTGGATCTGAATACAGTGATCAACACACATATATGTTAAGGTGTCACTAGAGCAGTAAGAAGCAATGATAAACCTGTAACATGTGAAACATCTAATGCATGTGGTGATAACATGTTTCAGATATGTGATCTTATGAAAATCACCTTGGATACATATGCAAGTATATTGTTGAAATGCTTTTACAAATGATGTTACCAGTGCATCATGAGTAACAGACGACATCATAACATACTCACATCCAAAAGGGAATTGAATGTTCTGGTCACATCTATACAGTATGCTATGCCAAATTACAGCATGGTCTTGCCTAGGCTACACTGTATGTACCTAACAGACATGTAAAAATAATACCATGAAAGCATCCTAAACTCAGCCTTTTTGATGAAAAAGATATATATACATAAAAACACAACATTTTGATCAAATGTTGATGTTTTTTGTGTAGACTTATAAAAATGTTGCTGTCGATTCATAGGTGTCACTGAACCAAGTGATATTCATAAGATCATAGGAAGTTACTAGGCTAATTGCCCTAGGGCCCTTACAAGCCTAGCCAAGCTCTACACTTGTTTCTGTGATCAGCACCTATTGGCCACAATTTTCCCTCTCAAAGAGACACAGGTGAAACCTTGTGGTGAGTTTACAGTTACCCAGTTGTCCTGAATGTACTTGAAGAAGGCCAAAGAGGTGCTCTGCTTGACATGAATTGGAAGTCAGTTCCACAGGTGTGGTAACCTCTGGGAGACAAATTTGTCCCTCCAGCAGGTTCAATTAATGTCACATACCAGGTTAAGGTCTTTAGAGTGAGTAACCTGTGAGCCATTGGACTTACGGATATTCTGCATTTCCAATAAAGCAGAGTCAGAGATTGCCTTATATGTAAAGCAGAGATTTCCTTTGAGTAGACTATATGAAACAGAGTAAAGTGACACTGATTTCAGCCAATCTGCATAGGACGGATGCTAAATACCTTGAATTCTCCTTGTGAGGAACCTTTGTGTCTCTCTATTTGCTGCAGGTGCCTGGAAAGGTACATACCAAAAAGTGCGTTGTACTTAATTATTGGACTGATGAGGAAAGAGTACAGGGAGGTTATATTTTTTTTTCTGGGCGCAATGCCCTTACTTATGAGATGAGCCATACAGAATGTCCTTCTTACCACTGTGGAGACATGGTGATCAAAGGTAAGGCTGCTGTCAACCTGTGTGCCCAGGTTTCTCACCACTGAGTGCATGCGTAGGGTGTTTTTATTGATATGATAGTTAGCAGGAACATTGATCTTACCCAAAGGGATGATAACACTTTTTTGCATTGAGTTTAAGGCTGTGACTTTAGAACCAACCATTTGTTTGCATAAGTCCCTCTTGTAGGATGTTGACATAATTTGGGTATTCTGTGACGGCTCCCAATTTCCAGCTGTCAGCAAACTTTGTCAGCCATAGATCTTTAGTTTTTGCTTGTACTTCGGAGAGATAAATACCAAACAGTAAAGATCCCAGGACTGATCCCTGTGGAACACCCCTGGTTACCGGTCTGCTGTTGGAGGTGGAGTCCCCTATTTTGACTGTAGGGGTTCTATTGGTGATCTAGTCAGCGATCCACCTAACAATATGGCGTTGATAACTATCTGGGTGAGTTTGTCAATAATGCCTGAGTGGAGAATAGTGTCAAAAGCCTTGGTCAAGTCCAGGAAGGCTGTATGCACAGTTTTCCCCTAATCCAGGGCTTTGGTGACTGTCTCGAAGAAGTCCACCAGGTTTAACAGGCATGATATCCCTTTGACAAATCCAAATTGATTAAGGTCAGGTGTTTGGAGATTACCTATATATTTGCTGATAAGGTCCATGACGGTTTGCTCCATGGCCTTTCAGATAAGGCTAGTCAGGCTAATAGGTCTATAGTTCCTTGGGTCAGTGGTTGTACACGGGGATAATGGTGGCCATTTTCTATTCAGCTGGGATGAAGCTGGTGCTTAGACTATGATTCCAAAGAATACCCAGTGGTGTTGCTAATTCTTGTTGGAGCTCATGTATGATGCAGCTTGGGATGTTATTAGGTCCCATAGATGCTGTGTTTTTGGCCTGCTCTCTAGAGATATAAGGTGGGAGACCGGTGGAAGGAATGTCATGGGATATGTATGGTGGGGACAAGGGAGTAAAGTTTTCACAGAACCTGTCAGCTAACAGGTATGCTATGTCCACAAGCTCACTGTATGTGGTATCCTTAACTACCATTTCTGCCCAAATCTAGGTCTTACCTTTTAGGCTACTGATGTAACTAAAAAACACGTTGTCAACATGTCTTTGATTTGATTTTAAAGGGACTTATAGGCAATATTCATTCAATTGTGGTGGCAACATTGTATGTTTGTACAGTGTGTTACAATATACTATACTCCAATATAGTGGCAACAAAGTACATTATGAATACACATTAGGATAAAATTAATATGTTCTGTATAACACATGTATCTGACATGGACTCATTGGTAATATGGAAACAATAGCTGAGCAAATCTCTTTGTGCTTATGTATCCCAATATAGGTAGTTCAAATAGATATGTAATGGTACCACCTTTATTTTGAACTGACTGCCAAAGAAATTGATTTAAAAAGACTGAAAAAGCACCAAAGTAACACAGCCAAGAAGGACTCCAACATTTTTGCAATAACTAATACTACACAAATACAATACCACAAATACTCCTTAGCACCAAACTCCAAGCATTGACATTAATTCTACAAACATTTTAACCATCAACCAAAAATAGTAGGTGACTTTTTGCCTAGATCATGAGCATAGCGCTATCATGTTCATTGCACATGTGACTGTTACATCTTTAAATAAACATAATATATATTGCGCATATTGTATGTTACCTGTGTATGCTATTGCTGTCAGTACACTGTGAATCTTATGTTTACTGTTATGCAATCTATAAACATTTATACAAGAAAGCAATAAGTAGTCATGGAAAATTTCTGCACAATTAAAACTGTCCGACAAACTCAATAGTTTCAAAACCCTGCTTAAAGAACATCTTAACCAATCCTAGTCCTGCACATGCTCATCACCAGGTTAAGACTTTGTGCTCACTGTACAATATTCTCCAAATACTCTCCTTAAACAGAATACCCTCACCCTCTCACTGAAATGACAAAAATTTTTTTATATATAACTGATGTCTGTACACCATTAAGTTCTACCTCTGTAAAAATCTTAGAATGTATAAATGTAACTATCGTATTTATATATATATTTAAATAAAAATGTAACTACTCTGTGTTTAACTGGAACTTAGTATAATAAAATATAAGTAAATGGAACCTTTATCCCCGGTCTTCTACTGAAAATGGGTATTACCATATGTACCAATGGGTATCCTGGTAAACAAACACAAATAAATAAATAAATAAATGGGTAATACGCTAATAATATACTAATCAATGGGTAATAATACATTAATAATACACTAATAATAGGTGACTCAATAGTGAGGCACACAGATGTTCCACTCACTAAGTTGAATAAGGAGAAGGTAACAGTCAGCTGTCTATCAGGTGCCAGAATCCAACATATAACACACACACTCAGGTCACGCCACAACAAGTACAAGTATGACTCTGTCATTGTCCATGTGGGTGAGAATAACCTCCGATGCGCCTCCCTGGACTACATGAAAAGAGACATGGTGGAGCTCTCGGATTATGTGGCCCAGATGGGTATGACCCTAGCCCTGAGCATTATCCTACCGTCAACCAGAATAATACCGCAGTACAAACAAAAAATGATTGACTTCAACAATTTGCTAAGTTTCTGGTGTCATTCAAAGGGGATCCAGTATCTGTCTGCTTGGGATGACATGATTGACCGACCTCGATGTTTTGCCAGAGATGGCCTGCATCTGTCACCCCTGAGCTTCCGGGTACTGGCTAAGACTCTTGCCACCCCTATAGTGCCTTTTTTAGGCGGTGTTCCAAAGACCAAATTACCACCGTAACAGCTATGAATAAATGCAATCTAAGAGTCATGCTGCTCAATGCTAGAAGTCTAAATCTCAAGATGCACTCACTCGAAGCACTCCTCAAAATGTAGAACATCGACAGCTGTGCTGTAATGGAGATCTGGTTTAAACCATCAGAAAGCACACCTGTGCTACAAGGCTATAACTCATTTTACACCTTTCGGCCCTGAAACATGGACTGTAGCTCCAAAGCTGGTGGTGTCTCCATATCTTGATGAATAGATGGGTAATAGAAAGCTCACTCCAGGGATCACTCCAGTGGCTTTACTTGATAAAGGCACTGGGAACCAACGTTGGGCGGCACGATGCCAGGGCACTTCTATGGGATAGGCTTGTAAAGACTCCAGGGCCATTTGCCTAGTACACACATATGAACCTATAAACCTATATGGTAACCACAACTGTGAGTGCTATTTTCCATGTTCCATACTCATATAAAGACATTTTACTAGTATGACAAAACTGTCATAAATGTATGTGATAAGGAGTAATATTACTCTTACCGATCTTATACACCACTCTTCTAGCTGTAAATTCTCAGTACATGTATATTAATATTTTTGAACATCAATACAGATTTTATTATACTAACTACTGTGCTGTGCATTCACTTAAACTGCATTTTAAAATTTGTTATTGTAAATATACTGATTTAAATTGTTACCTTAGAGCTTTTCTTCCCTGACCTCCACTAAAAAAAGGTTACCTTTTACAAAAAAGACTTTCCTGGTAAACAGATGCCAATAAATATATAATAAATACTTTATAAATCGAATATGTTCATGTGCTCATAGGTAAGTACTAGGCTAGGTGCCCTTGTGGGCCATTTTAAGCCTATCCAATTTCCTTCTTTCTTCTAGATTTACATATAGTACTGGAATCATTCCATAGATAGTTTGAGGGGATTTATGCATGGGATAAAGCATTTAGGAGCTGCTTTTAGTACTGGCGTTAGCAGTTCTGGGATAGGTTTTCTGTTTTCCATTCATAGATCCAAGTTGTGTTTGAATATGGTCAGGGATGACCTTCGTTTTACTGGCTAGAAAGTCTGTTCCAGAGCAACATTATCTTGTGTGAGATAAACCTGTCCCTCCAAATCATTCTGCTGATGTTGCAGAAGTAGTTTAGATCCCTAGACCAAGTATCCTTTATGCCATTTGACTTGCTGATGCTCAGCAAATCCATTAGTATTGGGTCTGAAAAAGCCTTGTATATTAGACATAGGTAATCTCTTAACAGTCTGTAGGATACTGAGTGTCATACCTCTCAACCTCTTAGCACAGGAAATCTGGACAAAGCCCAAAATAATAGAGACAAAGGCCCAAAAATAGGGACAGTTCATAGAATAACAGGATTTGTTTTAGCATGCATTTTCTGAAGGATATGAAGTCTACAAGGCTTTGAGTCTGTTCATGCGAACATGTTGTTTAGACCCTGTATGGTTTAATAAGGTATAGCTGTGGGTGTTCCACTTGGTGCATGTGTCTGGACATTTACAAGACAAAGGGGCATTATATTTAATGAATGGCCTAATGAGGGCTGAATAAAGGGGAACAAAAACATCCCTAGATCTAGACACAGTCCCTTTGTTTATAAGCTGTGCAATATAAAAAGACTTTCTTATAATAATGGACACATGTTGGTAGAAACATTTCTCTGCCCCTTTGTTAACAGTTTTGGCTGATCTTTTTTATTTTATTAAATTCATTTTTTTATTTTATTTCTATGGTGTGCAAGATGATGTTAGTAAAAAATGAAATACAGCTAAAAGTAACAACTTGAGCTTCAGTTATCCAGAAGTCAAAAATGTTACAGAATTAAACAAAAAAGATACCACTAAATATACACTGTATTCAAAATTAATGCATTAGTTTTTAATGCATGAAACAATGACAGCAGCTATCTTGCAATCCATCCAGTGTAATTGAAACCATTTTACTATATTTATCTTTCTTATCTTTACAGCAAGTCATAGCTTGTTTGTTGCACCCTTGTTGTATTCTGCTTTGAAATTACTTTTTTTATGATAAACCCATTGTACCATATGCCACTGAGAAAGCAGTGAAGAAACAATAATGAATTCAGTTGTACTTTGACTTAATCACAAGGCCCACGTGTTATTTTTTTTCTTGCTTTTGTGGTTGCTTTCAGACTAGCTAGCATATATAAATGTTAAAAGACTCCACCACAATTACATAATATATACCTTAAGCTCAAGACCATATAATCACATGATTATATATAATGATATATTATTTGGTCCAAACAAAGAGGATTTAAAAAACTATGATTCACATCAGTTTTTGGGAATCTTCGTCATACCAGTCCACTTTAATTTATAAATATCTCGTTTGGAAATTTCTGCATTAATAATATAGTGAATCTTTCAGTGGTACCTTACTATCTATTTCCTTGTTTCCAGCTACGTCTACATCACTGGTATAGTCTTTCAGTGCTTCACTGGTATAAGTTGCACAATAAGCAAAGAATACAGAATCATTTCTTTTATAACAAATTAATACTGCAGTGTCCCAGTATAAGAGACATGGGCATTTGCCACTATATAGTTTCAAATGAAAATTTGATTAAGTATTCCCACATTTTACTAAAGAATATGTAATTAAACAATGTACAAGTGATTAGTTGGCAGTATACAATAGTTTAGGTTGTTGTACCCAGTAATGTTTCTCTAAGACCACAGATCGGTCTTCCAGAATGCTTCTGAGCTTCAGTACTGCAGACATACTTTTTCATACCTAAGGCACTTTGTGATGGCAAACAGTTTGTATAAGAACTTTAGAGGACAACTGTAGAGCAGAGATAAAACATGTGAAATTGATTATTATGATATTGCTTTCTTGTCCGAAAGCTAATTAAGTTAAGTGTAGGTTATATACAGCGAGAACCCAGTCATTTACCGTATCCTAAAGGTAGTACAAGCAAACATTCGAGTGTGTTGTTGTCTCCAGGAGAAGATTATTATGCTGTGTAGATTGTTGCACTAAAAACTGTTCCTGCTTAGTATCATGGGAGGAGATTATTCATTTTCCCAATAAACTGACATCCTGAGAAAAACCTGGGCCTCCACTTAATATTATCTTTGTCTACAATCTTTCAAGAGAAACTTTTAATCAGGCTGGTACAAAATGGTGACTGATTTAATACTCTAATTGTTACATAACATTAACAAACATAATGGTTTTTACCATGTGACTATTGTTATTTTACAGTGCCAAGTTCATGATAACTAGTATTCACTAAGTAAGATAAGCTAACGTCCAGAGAAAGAAATAAGGATAGTGTTTATACAACAACAAACTGACAACTGGTGCTTAACCATAAATTTCTTATTAACAAAATGATGCAGCATGTTATCCCTGAAAAAAAAAAACTAAGTAATCTAACTTTAAAGTAGAAAAAAGTGCAAGTATAGACTGAGATTATACAGGACTATGCCCCGGGCACTGATGGGATTATATAGTTCCTATTTATTCACCTGACTCCTCAGACTAAGCTTCTGTATTGGTCAAACTCAATATGATCTGCATTTCTATAGGTTATAAAATCTAGGTGGGGAATATAATAAGAGGGTAAAGATCAGAAGCTAACATTTCTGAAGGATGTGAGGACAGCTTTTCAATCACTGTGGTTGTTTGTGATGCATATTCTGCCAGTATTAAGATACATTTCACTAATTACACTACATTCCATGCTGTCATTATACTACAGAGCAGCTGATAACCACAGATGAATGCTAAATGGAACCTTTATCCCCGGTCTTCTACTGAAAATGGGTATTACCATATGTACCAATGGGTATCCTGGTAAACAAACACAAATAAATAAATGGGTAATACACTAATAATATACTAATCAATGGGTAATAATACACTAATAATAGGTGACTCAATAGTGAGGCACACAGATGTTCCACTCACTAAGTTGAATAAGGAGAAGGTAACAGTCAGCTGTCTATCAGGTGCCAGAATCCAACACATAACACACGCACTCAGGTCACTCCACAACAAGTACAGGTATGACTCTGTCATTGTCCATGTGGGTGTGAATGACCTCAGATGCACCTGCCTGGACTACATGAAAAGAGACATGGTGGAGCTCTCGGATTATGTGGCCCAGGCAGGTATGACCCTAGCCATGAGCAGTATCCTACCGTCACCCAGAATGATATCACAGTACAAACAAAAAATGATTGACTTCAACAATTGGCTTAGTTTCTGGTGTCATTCTAAGGGGATCAAGTATCTGTCTGCTTGGGATGACATGACTGACCGACCTCAATGCTTTGCCAGAGATGACCTGCATCTGTCACCCCTGAGTTTCCAGGTACTGGCACTGGTAAGGCTCTTGCCACCCCTATAGTGCCTTTTTTAGGTGGTGTTCCAAAGACCAAATTACCACCATAACAGCTATAAATAAATGCAGTCTGAGGGTCATGCTGTTCAATGCTAAAAGTCCAAATCTCAAAATGCACTCACTCAAAGCACTCCTCAAAATGGAAAATATTGACAGTTGTGCTGTAATGGAGACCTGGTTTAAACCATCAGAAAGCACCCCTGTGCTACCATGCTATAACTCATTCCACATCTTTCGGCCCCGAAACATGGACTGTAGCTCCAAAAGTGGTGATGTCTCCATATTCATGAAGGATATCCACACCTTCAGACTAGTAGCCCATCATAACACATCTGAGATACTTCGGGTACAACTAACATTGGGTAAGATGGCGATCCAGGTCATAGCCTGCTATAGGTCCCCAACCATGTCCCTAGACTTTCACTCCATGTTCCTAAGCACCCCGGAATCTATCAATGTCCAACCCAACACTCTCATACTAGGAGACTTCAACTACTCCTCCATCAACTGGAATCTTGAGATCGGTGACTTATAGTACAAGTGAATAATTTGCTTACTCGGCATGTAGATAGATTAACAAGTTGTTCAGAAGATGCTCTCATATAGTTTCAGAAATCAAGTGTAAGTGTGGGATACTGCTGATTATATGCAGCTAAGAATCTGGAGGGCCAGTAAGGTGTATTTTAGAAGTATTCCTATTGCACAATATTTATGATGTTACTTTCAACATCAGAAGCCATGTATTATTGTGCTGGGCATTTGTGTCATCATCCTCCATGTAAGTTTATAATTTCTGAATATACTTTGCAAGGAACTGTATCTTTTCTTCCTCTTCTATTCAATGCCTAATAGTTTAATGCAATGAGCTTCATGCAGTAATCATGGGTTTGTATGAAGGCACCACATCACTCTGACCTTAACACGGATACCTGCATCTCTCTGTCTGTCTGTCTGTGTC
This sequence comes from Protopterus annectens, assembly GCF_019279795.1. Lineage (NCBI taxonomy): Eukaryota > Metazoa > Chordata > Ceratodontiformes > Protopteridae > Protopterus > Protopterus annectens. The sequence continues at coordinate 274,867,003 of NC_056726.1, read as the reverse complement.
TCTCTATTTGCATACATAGAATCATACATAAAAGCTACCATGGGAATGTAAGGCTAGGTTTCTTATGATCCTCATAAATCAGTAATCTTGTAAGTACCTATAAACCTTTCGATAGTTAGTTAGTCAGTCAGTCATACATGCATTTGTTGACTGGTTCAGCACACTGGTACATGGACCCTTTACAGGTGTGAACTGGGGTCATGACTTGCTGGATTGATGGATATATAAACACCAAAGCATCAAGCTCCTTGACGGGAACTAAATGCTTTATTCAGAGAATCATTCCAAGATGATACTCCACAACAGACCCAGTGTTGTCACATGAGCAAA
>NC_056726.1:274736673-274864173 GCF_019279795.1 Protopterus annectens | reverse complement strand
ACTGTGGCGACCCCTAACTGAAAAAAAAAAGAAAAAAAGCTGAAAGACACAACAACAACTTCTCCAGTCTTCTATATCTACTCCACATATAACTTCTAACAAATTCTCCTTTCTCACTTCCCCATCTTTTCTCTTCTTCTTCTTATTCACTGTTTGAACATTCTACTCTGATATTTGCTTTATCAGTTAGTAATAAACTCTCACACTTATAACATGTTAAAACTTTTCTGTGCTACATGGTTTTGTATTTATCTGGTTTTAGTGATGGTATATGTATGTTATTCTATATGTTATATGTGTACTGTAAAGTGCTGGAAGAAAGAAACTTACAGCATCAAAAAAACAATATAGGTCATAGGCAAGACTCTGATTAATTAACTGGCTTGTTATTAGAGGATTTGGAGAGCACACCAGCACAGCCAGTATCAAGCAGTTTCTGTTTGACTTACCCCCACCCCAAAATCTGATAAATAAGCTCTAAATGTATTTGGCTCCCCTTAGTTATTGCTAGGTAAAATGGTAAGCGTAATAACCTATAGCTGTCGTTTTTCTCCTTATAGTTGTTGCTAGTGTGCAATACTAAGAAAAACAAAATGACATTATAGCTGTTTTGTAATTACTGCAGTTTGTTATGATTTCCCCAGAGTGTTGTTTACAAATGAGTAAAATCTACTTGCTTTAAAAATAAAAATCACCAAGGGACTACAGTTCATTTAACTTCCTACCTACCTTCAATCCGGACCATTTTGTTGATTTTTTTTTCGGGTCACAAGTGTACTGACTGGCTCTACCCTCTCCTTTTGCCCTCACTTTGCTCGAGCTCTCTCCAGTCTCCTACCCTAGACCCATTTCTCACCCACCCCTACCGTGCCTAAACCTATTCCCAAATAGCTACTCCCCTGAAGTAAATTAATCCTATCACAGGATAAATCTGAATTTATATCATTCCAATTATCCAATTAAATTTTATCATATTAACTCCCATGTATAACACTCCACTTGCTTAATTACCTCCTACTTTACATCTTTTATTATAATGACTCATAACCAGACAAAAAATAGTTTTTAAATCCCCCACATATTAAAACTCATTTACAACTAACAATTATTCCTACCACCCATAACATTATTACTTTAACTTAGACATATGTGAAAGATTAGTAGTAAGCAATATGATAACTTTATACCCACCAACCCTGCTATTTCTATTTATTACAGCTGACATAACCTCTTACCATACATAACTTAACTGCACACAATCTATGTACACTACCCTCTTCCCAGACCCGTTACAATTAAAACATACAAGTTTAATAAGAGTACCATCTGTCTATAATCTCATAAACCTAAACTATGCACCATTTACCTTACTCACGCAATAATCATACCCTAATGTTACACAGAAATATGATAAGTTTATATCAAAATACTTAAAACTTATAGTTCTCATTGCATTGCAGCTTGTACATAGTGTGGACATTCACCCAACCCTGGTCCCCAAAAAAATCCAACCCATCTAGATCATCACACCCATCCCATCCCCAACAACTATTAACTTTCCCAAGAAAAGGTATGGACTTACTACTACTTAATATAAATCTCAGGAGCATCATGAACAAAATTCAAGAATTGCATGTTACCCTTGCTCTACATACTCCAGATATAGCCCTTATAACAAAAACCTGGCTAAAGCCAGACATCTGTAACAAAGAAATACTTCCTCCAGGATACAACATACATAGGCTAGATAGACAACAGAAAAGAGGTGGTGGTATCGCCTTTCTATAATATAACAGTCTCAATTTAGTAACTCAAGACGTAAACATCCCAAATTTTAACAGCACTAACATACTGTTTACTAAACTAACAATTAATCCAAACAAACATCTGAACATAGTGGAAGCCTACATCCCACCTGGGAACAATCTGACTACTCTAGGACACATCCTAAATTGGACAGCAACATGCCTCCCTCAGGAAACAATTATAATTAGTGACTTTAATGTGGACTGGCTGTCCTGCACCTCTCAATATCTCTCTGACCACATTAGCCTACACCGTTTCTCACAAGCAATCCAATCTTGTACTACAGTAGACAAAACATGAAATAAACATTCAATCCTAGACTGGATCCTTAAAAACAGGCTAATTTTATCCCTACACTCTTGCTATCTCCCAGACAGCCTCAGTGACCATATTCCAACTTACATTCTCCAACACAGAATAAAGCAACATAAACTTACCACCTACCATCAAATCTGAGATAAGAAAAAAAATGCATCCCCCAAGACTAGTTTAAAAAATGCAGCTGGGCACCACTGCAGATCTCCATTTAGATACTGCATTTGAATGCTTTAACTCAACCTTCCTCAGTATCCTAAACATCTTGCCCCCCCCCCCAGAACAATAAGGATAAAATACAATTATGCCCCCTGGCTAACCAAAAGAAACAAGATCTCTGTTAAAAAACTAGAGATAAGGCCTGGGAGAAATGGCTCAATGACAAAACTGTAACTAATAAACCTATCTAGAACTATGAAATAAAGCTAAAAACATATTAGACAGGATAAAATAAAATACTATAGCAGTGTCCAATCAAAAACTCAAAGAAACCCACAAAAATTCTGGGCTGCCATCAAAAAATCCTACAGCCAGGACCAACTAGAACTCACTCCCCAACGCACACATACTAAAGACAACATAGCCTCACAATTTAACAGAAACTTCACTGATCCATACTAACCCTCACAAACAATAATTGTTCTTCCCCTACCCAGACTCGCATAGTACCCATACTAGATCCCAATAACTTCTCTTTCCAACCTGTCCCAATAATCACCATAGTTAAATATCTCAAAAGGCTTAAACCTACTACACTTGCTGCCGACTTTCTACCTGCTATAAATATCTAAAAATCGCTGCAGAAGCAATATCCTATTCGGTATCCATATTAATAAATTGATCCATCTCAGAACCTAAAATTTAGAAAGTATCACATATCTTAACACTACATAAAGGTGGGAACTTGACAGAATGATCAAATTACCGGCAAATAGCGATACTATCACTATTATCAAAAATACTTGAGAGGTGCATCCATTCACAAATCTTGAACTATGTAATAAGCAACAACCTTCTGTCTAACACTCAGCATGGGTTCTGTCCTAATAATAACAATACTACTGCCCTTATTAACTTTACTAACATTATTAACCACCTTCGCAATGATAGCAATCTGTCCAAAGCTTTTGATACTTTCTCCCATTCTAAACTCTTAACTACACTCTCAGAACTTAAACTTAGCCATTCTGCACTTACTTGGTTCCAGCAATATCTAACTGGATGCCAGCAAGATGTAAAATAGCAACAAAATCTCTTTTCATTACTGCCTGTAACATTGGGAGTTCCACAGGGATATATTTTGGGCCATATCCTTTTTATTATCTTTATTAACAATCTTCATACTGCCACCCCACTTGCCTCTGTAGTTCAATATGCAGATGATTACACCCTGATTTGTGCTGGGCTAATACTCCAAAAACTCCAAAAAATAACTTAATCATTTAATGCTGTGGAATCTTGGCTAAACAATGCACAACTTATATTTAACATTACCAAATCAAAAGTCATACTCTTCTATCCAACTACAACAGCAGATGTCCACCCACTATTCAATATCTCGTCATTAAATCATACAGTTATTTCTCCAGTTTTCCAAACAAAATTACTTGGGATGGTCATTGACCATAATATTAAATTCCACATACACATATTACAGACCATAAAAATGTTCACAAAAAAATAGGAACCCTGTGCAGAAATCAATACTTTCTGATTAAATCTTCAAAGGCCACTATAGCAAGAACCCATCTTATCTCTACACTGCTGTATACCTCACAAATTCTTACAAACATTAAGAAATCTGACCTACCAAAACTCAAAACTTGCTATCTGACAATAGAAGGTACTGCAGCTGTGCCAGGAGAAGCAGGGGAGTGGATGTGTAAAATATACAAACACATCTAGCTGGTATTTTGTAAAGAATTATATGTTATTTGAATATCAAATTGATTTCTACAGATGCTTGTGTTGGAAATGTATTTGTAAAGCTGCTTGTGTTAAAAATGTATCAACAGTGTGCCCTGCTGGGCAGAAATGAAATTTACATGCATTATTGTAACTGTTTAAATGTATATATTGTAACAGAAAATGCTAGAAGAGAAGAGGTTAATCTCAATCCACCTGACATTGAGAAATAGTAAGAAAATTAAATTACTGGGCCTAGGCCATAAAGATGTTATATCACAGTTTAGAATGAAGTCAGACACACAATGTCTGTAAGAAGCATGGTTTGTTAGTCTCTGTAGGAGGAGTAGATGTTTGTAATTATTTTATGACTTCCAGAAGATGCACCAGATCTTGGAAACCCTCTTGTGTGTGTATTATTGACATGGAGATACTAAATATTGGCAGTTTCTAGGACTGGAGGGTTGCATGGGGACCAAACGTCAGATGACCAGATATTTGCGATGTCATTTTGTACAGTCTGTTTCTTGGAACCTGACATAAAAGGATCCGTCACCTACTTCATTTCACCTTGCTCTAGTAAGTGACCAGCAAATAGTATTCATTAGATCAGTCAGGAAAATATAGTGAGATTAATTAAATATTGTATTTATGTAACTCTGTGAACCTGTCCACTTGTGTTATGTTAAATATTTCCTGTGGCTGAAACTCTGGTGTTTATTGTAAATAGATATTTAGTATTTTCATGTCCTTTTATTATTTATTATTAAATATATTTAAACTTTTCATTGTGACTAGTCCTTTAGAAAATGTTTTAACCTTTGAGAGTACTTATGTTTATTGGTGACACTGTGGCCTTTATTGAAGCCTGGCTGTTTGGTCAACATTACAATTTGCATTAATATTCATTTTACTCAGTATAACTGGGTACTCTTGTAAGAGCCTTAGAGGAGCTAGCTTTGGGGTGTCAGGTGTCAGGTTTACTACCTTATATTCTGGACAGAAGGGAGCGTAGCTAGTAAATCTGCACCAGCTTTTCCCACGTGTGTGTGTGTGTGTGTGTGTGTGTGTGTGTGTGTGTGTGTCTCTAAAAAATCAAATCTCAAAGTGTGTGTATGTCAGCTTCTTGGAGTAGGACACAAAGCTCTGGATTCACAGATTGGGTGCTGGAGGTCTTGGCTTAGACACTCGGCTGAGGACTAAACTCTGCAGCTGTGCTAGTAGGGAGCCTTATTGGGGACCTAGGGAGAGACAGACAAAGAAACCTAGGCCCCAGGCTGAGTGTGTTTCCTGTGTGCCCTTAAGGGAAGTTGTGCTTGATGCAGAGATCTGTACCTGGAAATACTGGGTGTATCCATTTTTGTCCCAAGTGAACATCCCTCTCCAATGTCATTGCTAAGAATTATTGGCCCAGAGTGGGAACATCACATGCTATAATAAAATTACCAAGTTTGCCACAGTAAGAAATGTCAGATCCCATCATCATTTGGCTTTAAAACAACTATCCTGGCTCAGACTATGAAATCTGCTTGCTTATAATCAAATCACCCTCACCCATCAAACACTAATTCTGCCAGAAAAAAACAGCACTTCAAAATCTAGTAATACACTACTCCAATAAGAGGGTATTGCATTCCAATAACAAATTCTTCCTAAATATATGCAAACTTAACAATGCAGCTGGAGTTTCCCCTCACTCCAACTGCATAGCCAAAATATGGAATTTCCTGCCATTAAATATCAGCAGAACTACTAACACTTCCAACTTTAAAAAATTTCTCAAATGACACCTGTCGGAATCATGGACCTGCTATTGCACAAATTCTGGTTAGGAAATAGATGTCTTAAGGCAGCTAAAGGAATACAACCTATTATTTTTGTATTTGAATAGTATACCTCTACTAAGCATATGTATACTTAACTTGTTTTTTTCTCTACCCACAATCACAATACTGCTATTTCTTTTTATCCTGTCTAGACTATATAATTGTATCAGTGAAACGTATAACATGTAGTTACATTTTGTACTTGTATCTGGGATTGTATCAATATTTGTACATGTACATTGTATATCTTATGGTTATTTATAGATGTGGAGCTTTTCTCCCCAGTCCTCCACTGAAAAAAATTACATTTTGTCCAGTAGGACATTTCCGATAAACAAATATAAAATAAAAATACAAATAAATAATAAAATAATATTTGCATTAATTTATATATTTCCTGTTTTTTTATTTGTTGAGCTCCCCCCCCCCCCCCCCGGGCCTGCACTGAAAATGGATAAGCTTATACAGTCAGACTTTCCTGGTAAGTAAATCCTAATACATAATAAGCAAACAAATAAATAAACAAGTAAGTGTTGTATCAGATACCAGAACCTGACTTCTTTGACTGTAGCTATGAATCTTTGCCAGGATTCTAATAGAACTGTGGTATTTTCTATTGCATTTTATAGCAATGGGAAAGATACATACAAAGGAAAAATGACATTGTTTGCATGTTGCTAGACAATACTTAAAATACTGGCTAATTGCTTTTATTTTCAATTTTGTAGTTTGGCATCTCTTTTAACAGCTGTTAAAAGGCAGTTTGAGATAGGATGGAAGAATGGGTTTAGTGAGGATTGAAAGTAACATGGGAAAGACCAATTAGAGCTAGCTATATTGATAAGGTTTAGAGTGGAGTAGATGGGGGGAGTGGCAGTTAGAAGTAAATAATAATTGTGAGAGACAGAGGACAAAAATGCAGATAGTTGGCTATGCAGTTAAAGAGGGTTTGATTATAGAAGTGCTAGAAGAAAGAGATACAATGTTAATATAATGGTGAAAGCAGTAGAAAGCATAGAGGCTGAAGAGGTGCTAAATGTCCAGGTTGATGTAAACCTCTTATATCTAACAGTAGTGGTTCTTGAAGCATGGTATATTTCTATTATATGGGTTTCTAAGGAATAGTATGTATATGTACATATGTACATATACTTTGGTCCTAACTACCACTAATCTCGGGTTCCTGCATGTCCCATCATTGCAATTTCCACTAGTGGTATCAGAATCCATGTATACATTTCCCCCTTTATTATAGACACTGTGCTTATCCACTGGGGAAATCCTCTTCATTATAAGAATATGCAACCACCCTGTACCTAGGATAGTGGAGTTGTTGACCTGGGACCATCATACTGTATTTCACTGGATGTGCTTTAATGTACACCCTAACTTCTGTAACAGGCTGTATAAGGAGGTGCAATTTATTTTTATTTTATTTATTTTTACATTTGATAATGGATAAGCACAATGGTCCAAGTATCACTTTCAAGAATAATCCAGGCCAAATAGGCAAGCTTTACAAAAATCTGCAAAAATGACAAAAAGATAGAATGTATGTTACAGTGGATAGAAACAAATGAACAACAACAATGATAATGCACTATCATATCTATCAACTATTTTTACTAGCATTGTAACCGCAGTTCTTTGATATTGTTTATATTTTTCTCCCAGGCAGAGCCTGAAATTGGTCCTGAAAGATCTATGCTCCACCCATATTAGCAAATGTAAATACAATAAAATAAAGTACTCATGGTATACAAATACTATACAAAATGCATACAAAACAAAAATAACAACAGAGTATTAATAAAATACAAGCCAAAATGCATCAGCATAAGTAGATTACAAACTATGCTATGTAATCTTAAAATGGATAGCAACAACTCACAAAAGTAGTTTATTTTGGAAAAAAATGGGAGTAATCAAATACAGGGGGAAGTGAATTCAGCAATAGTTTCATTTGGGGGAATATTAGCAAAAAGATGGATAGGGAGTTAATATGGATTAACTTAAACAATTAATGAATTAAACAAGATGTGGACAGTGAGAAAGTTGGTAAATGATAAGAAACTTAATTGTGAGGTGGTAAGAGGAAGAATTAGTAAAAACAGAGAAAGCAGGAAAGTGATTATTAAATATGCACATACTTACAAGACAAGGTCAGTAAACAGGCTTCGACAGAAGGAAATAGTATGGGAGTGCAGAAACCTGAAAGTGTTGTAGTGCACAGGGGAAGTTAAATGAGAGACGAGAGCTGAAAAGATGAAGTAATTAACCTGGACTATCAAAGCAATTATATTGTTGTTTTTAAGCAGTTTTCTAAATGGCTGAGAATATATCGTCAGTATGAATTTCTGAGTGATGGTGTACCTTGTGCCAAGAGCCAGTTTAGAGAAAAACTTATCTGCTCTGGATATGTTATATAGAGTTCTAAGTAAGACATTATCATCTGAGTTTCTAAGGGTGTATAAATTATTTTTAGCCAAGGACAATAGTTATCAATGATTAGTCCAAAAGTGAGGGTTTTAACAAACAATGATGCCTTGCATGAACTGGTGCCCAACTGACCATTGAACTGGTATAAAAACTGTGCTGATTATGAAGACGTGTTGCTAGAAGGATAATGATTGGGAGGGAATATTCTAGTCCAGGAAGCAGTACCATTGTTCTAAAAAACACCTGTGTGGAAGGAAAAGCCACACAAAGAATACAAAATTAAAGCTAGCCATTAACTATGCAGTGGCAGGAATGCCAAATATACTGTAAGCCTTATAAAATTTTAAACTTTATTTAACTTAGTGTATTTTGCATTCTTGCAGTTCTGTTCCACTGTATATTCAATTGTTAGCAATAATTTTATGTTTATAGCCAGTCTGGGTTCCATAGAAGATGTGCAATTTTATAAGCCATCCTAAGTTAGGACAATACTGTCCTTCAACATGTGTGAAAAAAGTTAATGCTTGATCCTGGGATATGCCAGTGCTCTTCTGTAAGGATCCAACTGAGAGTGGATTGCTTTCCAGAATGGAGTGGGCTAGACTGTGCTAGTCTTTTATTGGTTCCAAACAACATGATTGCTTATCTTCTTGTGTGTTTAAGGATAGTCTGTTGGTTAGCAACCTGTTCCATAGAAATTCAAAGACATCCTTTAGAGTGATTCATCTTGGCTATGGAAGTACCTCGTCTAGGGGTGAAGATTATAGACATGCTGGAGTAAGAAATTAATAAAGAGTAAGAATAGCAATAACCAAGAAATGAACCATCAGCAACTTCAGGGAAAGATCTTCTGTCCATAGATAGTTCTGAGAGTTATTGCTGAAAGTTCTATACTGAAGATAGTTAGAGAACCAGAAGTAAATGTTAGAGGAATTGGAGTTTTAGATACAGTTTGTGAGTGAAAAGATAACAGTTGCTCTGCTGTAATCAGTTCAAAAATCACATTGCTTATCAGAAAAGATGCCATATTTGTAGTGTTTGATTCAGTTTCTTTTTGATTTTTGTATTTGTGTCAATACTGTCTGTTGTATGAAAGTTATTATCTGTTATTGGGGTTGAAAGGTTAGGGAGGTCATTGTTATATATCTGGATAGTGTGCGAAGCGTCTTGGACATTAGATTTAAGTCAAAGACATGAGAGAACAGTAAGGGTGGAGAGTGCTGCCCTCCATTTAGAATGAAGGAGCGGATTGTAAAAGGAACACAATTGTATTTGTAAGGAAGTTTACTGAGTAAGTCCTTCATATTTTTTTTTTTGTAATGGCTGTCTAAAAGAATGAAGGGAAGCTGAGAGTGATGTGCAGATGATCCATGTGAACACGAAAAGTTTTGGAGATTGTGTTTAGGTATAGGTAGACTGCAGGTGTAATTCAGTGTAGAATTTAATGTCTCGGGCAGTGTCTGCTTTTTCCATTTAGTATTGTGAAATACCTTGCAGTTGAATATGTTTTTATATATTTGTCAGAATTGCTTAAATTTGCTAAGGTGCATGTGCTATATGAGTGTGTGGCATTTAGATTTAGCTTATTTTGTGCAGATTCTGGTCGAATGCTTTATATTTGTGTATGAGTCTAGCTTTTGTGGATTCTTAGTATTCTTTTTACAGTGTTTCCATGCCTGATACTTAAGTTTTATTTGATAAACTTACTCTGGAGCTAACCATGGGACTTTTAATGATCAAAGACATCTTGTTTTTTGGGAATAGTTTATACTGCATATGAAGTAAGTTGTTTTATAGTAAAGGAGTGATCAAAGTTGCCATATTCCTTTAGTATGGCATCAACAGAAGATTTATTTTTCTTAATGCTATGAAACTGATTTTTTGCAGTAATAAGTGCTCAGAAGGAGAAAATAGGATTGTAGTCACTAAGAGAGTTGGAAAGCACCTGTATAGAGAGATGTTCTATGACTGATCCAAATTTGCAATCTTCTGAAATTTTGGTCAGCTAGAAGCCCTTGACATTGACCTTGAATTTAGAGAAGTAAATGCCAAAAGAGGAGTGGACCATTCCCAGAGGAACTCCACTTATGACTGGTCTCTTTGTAGAGATGGACTCCCCAATTCTAACTTCCTGGGTCCTCTGTGTGAGCCAGGTGGCTATCCACTGAGTGACATAAGGGTTTATACCTAACTTTTTGAGTTTATCAGCAATGCCTGAGTGGGGTTAATATGTCATTATTGATCATTTGTATAATAATTCTTTCCATGTCTTTACATATGGCACTAGTGAGACTTATAATTCTGTATTTTCCAGGGTCTGTAAATGAGCCAATGTATGTGCAGAGGGCTGACTTTTGCTGTTCTCTACTTGTGAGGTATAAAGCATTTTTAAATGTATTCTCCTCAGTGGAAAGGGACACAGCACATTCGACACTGAGGCATTATTTACCTGTCACTAGCATCCTATCCCCCCACACACAAAAGTTCCCCACTGTGAGAATTGAACCTCCTATCTATCTAGTTACACAATCTAGAGAGAACTGTATTAGTTGCAAGTGCCATAGCAGAAGTCTATTTATCTGTTGAGGTAGTGGAGACAGTGTTGTTGCTCTTTACTAGCATAAGGATGCCAACATACTGTTTGTTTCTTAGACAGTTGTCTTTCAGCATGCAATACCACCATGAAGAAGCTGCCTCACATATGTGGTGATTTACCCCTTTTTTATCTGTTCACCACATGCTCCTGAAAGGGACAAGCTGGCATAGCAGCATCATTCCTTTTTTTCCTGTTTTTGATCCAGTCAGTGCTTAGCCATTAGCTGAACCTAAGGTGTCTGAGATATAGTATGGTATCATCCCTTCTGCACAAATGAGTCAAAGTATGTTAAACAATGTTTGTATCACTGCCACATATACAAACAAAGATGAGGTGAGATTTTGCCAGCATTTTAAATTCGGTAATTTGCTATATGTTTCTGACTTTAAGGCTAAGGCTATTTTCCTTTTTGGGTTTATTGCTTTTGGCTAGATTTCTTGATTGTGACCTAAAGATCTTTTTGGGAATATACCACTGAACGATCTATATAGCGGCATTATGTTTGTTGTTTTTTTAGAGAGTGTGATGAGACTATTTTGCCTGTGTAAGTGTAAGATGATGTGCCAGCTCATGTCTGTCATCTTTCCTGAGATCAAGGCAGTGATTTAATTGGGCAAGTTTGCATCAGAATTAGCAATTTTATTATAGCTTTGCTCAAGTCTTTTGAGATGAACATCATAGAGGTTCTCGAAAATAAGTAATAGGAAGGCACAGTTGGTAGAAGTAAATGAATGATCAAGTTTAGCATAGATTAAAGGAAGAAAACAACAACAATTGAAAGAAACATATAGTTTGTCATGTTTTCAACTTTTTAAATTATTAATGACCCTGCATCGCTAAGTTTTTTATTATTATTTTCTGATTTGTTGCATCCCAAAATGACTTGATGGGGGAAGGGTCTGCTCTGCAGCATCATTTCATTATACAGTCATGATTTTTAACATGTGACGGAGTTTTATAAGGACAAATAGTGACCTGTGATGAGAGGATTATTTACTACAATCTCCTTCCTCAGGCTGGCTTACAATAAAAGTATTGTGCTCTTCCACTTTTTTGACTGTCGGCACCAGTCTGCCTTTTTCAATTACTTTGCTTCATATAATTATAATAGTAGCCAGCTCTCACAGGATTTTAAGGAACATTTAAATGTTATCCTTGAAAGAGTAACTGGGTTAGTTACTTCTCAAACTCAGAACTACAGTTTGAAGTCAGTTTCATTTGCTAAGGTGTGTGAAATCTATCATATATTACTATTCGGTTATGCTTAGGTTCAGATTCTTATTCACATAGCAGCATCATTCCTAGAATTAGTGCTTTTGATATAGCCATCCCTCTACAATTCACTGTTTGCCTCATGTAAACCACTGTGTATATAATGCAAAAGATCATTTAAAGGCAGATCATGTCTCCTAAACCTGATTGACTTCTTTGAAGTAGTCACCAAAGCCATAGTTGAGGGTAAAATGGTTCACACAGCTTATCTAGATCTCGCCAATTCATTCAACACCATTCCCCACTCTGGAATTATAGATAAGCTCACTAAACTAGGTATAAATCCCTATGTCACAAGATGGGTTGCCAACTGGCTCACTTACAGAACCCACACTGTGAAAGTAGGGGATTCCAAATCCGACATCAGACCAGTGACAAGTGGAGTACCACAGGGTTCAGTCCTGGGTCCTCTCCTGTTTGGTATCTACTTCTCTAAAGTGCAGACCAACACAGAAGGTCTTTGGCTAACTAAATTCACAGATGACTGCAAACTAGGAGCATTAATCGAAACTCCTAACGATGTGGACAAACTACAAAAGGGCCTCACTGAGACAGATACCTGGTGTCAAAGCCATGGTCTCAAGCTCAATGCCAAAAAGTGTATTGTCATCCCCTTTAGTAAAAACTCTGTACCCATGACCTACCACATAGCTGGTAGTCTACTTAACACCGAAAATGTGATAAGAGATCTTGGGACACGGGTGGACAGTAGTCTCTCCTTTGATAGTCACATCGCCACAGTGGTCAGGAAATCCTTCTACGTGGCTCATCTCATCACAAAAGGATTCTCATCCAGAAAAAAAGAGGTAATTGTTCCCCTCTACTCATCACTCATTAGACCCATTATAGAGTACAATGCCCCTTTTGGTATGTACCTCACAAGACATCTACAACAACTGGAAAGACCACAGAAATACCTCACAAAGAGGATTACTGGCCTCAAACAGATGCCTTATGCAGACCGTCTCAAAAAGCTACAGCTTTACTCCATTGAATATCGCCTACTCAGGGGCGATCTCTGCCTAACATACAAAGCTATGTCAAACCCAGAGCTGTTGGACATGCTCCACTTAAAGAAATCCCAATCCCTCTGAGCTACATGCTCTAGGGGCCTAAACCTTGTCACCACAATAAGCAGAACATGCTGGAGGGATAGGTTCCTGTCCCAGAGACTTCCCATACTCTGGAACAGACTACCTATGTCAAACAGATCTCCTCATTAGCACTCTTCAAGAAAAATCTTGATGATTGGATGGGTAATAGGAAATTCACCCCGGGGATCACTTCTGTGGTTCTGCTTGACAGGGGCACAGGAAAATAATTTTCTTGGGTGGTGAAAGCCAGGGTACCTTTTTGGCTAGGCTTGTATAGGCCCTAGAGCCAATAGTCTAGTATCTACCTATGAAACTATGAACCTATTGGCAAATGAAGTGGAACATTAGTGTTCCTTTTTCAGTTCATGACTTAAGTGCAGAGAAAAACAAGAATATAAGAAAGCTGAGTACTGTCAACAACTCTTATAAAAGAACAGTATTAACATAGCATACTCTTAGCAAATCTGTATATAATTACTTAATATTATTTAATACCAGTAGCTTACCCTAAACCCACTTATATATAATTGATTTAATACCAGTGCTACCATCTCAAAAGATTAAAAAGCATTGCAGTAGATTAAAATAATTGTGTGTTATGCCATTTAGAAATCTCACAAAAGAAGGCACCGCTTTTGTCTTGTGAGATCTCTGCTAGATCCAGTCATAGATTTGTTTTGTTTCTGTCAGTGTGATGAATGTAAACAATTCCCATGGATAAGTTTGCAAGTAGATGCTATCTTCCTGAGTGCTTATGTTGAGCATAGTTGGGGTCATAGCCGGCTTTAGGCACCAGCGAACCCTATGGTTGCTGGGGGGCCCCCAAACACAGCAAGTTATCTTATCTTGATATTTTCTAACATGTCTATCAAACCAACAGCTAGTACTGCAGTCCTATATATTTAATAAACCAGGTGATTAATAACTCTTATTTATATCTCCTTTAAACTTCAGATATATCTGGTTATAGTAACAGTGTTTTATCAATCAACAGTTTTCACAATTCCATTAAATATTTTATCACTGATGTAGTGCCTCTGGCTTAGTTAAACTCTGCTGGTGGACATTCTGTTCTCTAAAACAACATATCCAAGCTTTAGGTACCTGAAATAGCCATGGCTGCAAGGGGGCCCCCTTAATCATCTCTGACTGTGTGTGGGCCCCACAAAAGCTGCTACTGACTGGGAAAAATGAGAAAAAAATGCATTAATTTCCTGATTATAATATGAACAGGGCTGCAATATGATCCTTTTAGGATAAAACTGATAATGAACATAAACAAGGTAAGCAACAGAGAGACTCATCTGAGTGCAAACCTTGGATTTTAAGAAGAGCTGATGTTTCTGATCTACAAGGATTTTTTTTTCTTTCAGAGAGTTTTATAAATACTGGCAGAACACCAGATACTATAACTCCCAATTTCTTTGCTGAAGAATTCAGTGCAATACCAGTAATAGCAGAAAAAAGGCTCAACATCAGGAAAACATTTTAAATATTACTCTAATTCAATTAAAAAGTTAATAGAATAATACCTTTTGCATCAACATGCATTTTTAAACAATAAATATAAAACTTTGACATCTAGATTTATTGACTGTAATCCTGAATTATTTACAAGCAAATCAAATTATTTACAAAGGACAGAGCAAAATTATAAGCAAAAATCGGGGAAGATCTGTGAAATCAGGGACA
Organism: Protopterus annectens; assembly: GCF_019279795.1. Taxonomy (NCBI): domain Eukaryota; kingdom Metazoa; phylum Chordata; order Ceratodontiformes; family Protopteridae; genus Protopterus; species Protopterus annectens. The sequence continues at coordinate 274,849,228 of NC_056726.1, read as the reverse complement.
GTGACAGGATTGCATTACTCCTCACTGAGGTAAATAACAGTGACTTACTCCTGCTGCTGTTTGATGACTGTTAAAGAGCAATTACTGATCCGGTGTGCCAGTACCAGTATAGCACAATGTATTGCTATTTACTGAAATAAGTGCAAAACTAGTATTGCTATGGCTAATGCTTGTGTGTGTGTGTATAAAAATTATCACAGATTTTTATCTGTGCACACGACCAATAACACCAGGACACATGCATTATTCTTCTGGGTATCAGTAAAAAAATATAGCTAACAAGTAATTATATTTCAAAAGTAATGCATAATATATATTACAGAATATTCAGACTCTTAGATCTAAGAGTCTGTGGGCCCGCACTCCCCAGACTGTATAAATGGATACAGAGGGTTCCCTTAATCATCCTTGACTTTGTGGGGGCCCCACAAAAGCTGTTGCTCATTTGGGAAAAGTGAGAAAAACATGTATTCATTTTCTGATTATGCTCTTTAACTTGAACAGGCTGTGATATGACCCTGTTAATATAAAGCTGACAGTGGCCTCTACTCTCAACTGCACCTATTCTAAAACCTGCCTTGCACAGATGTGTGTGTACAGAAAGATGCTGTAGGTTATATGCGTGTGTGTGTGTGTGGGGGTGTTTTACTGAACTTAATTTTCATTGCAGTCAAGCCTTAGAGGTATGCATGAGTTCATTATAGTTTGCTGTGCACATGAGGTCATTATAGCTTGTGTTTGAGCTCAGGACAGTGTGGTCATTGTTTCTTTTTCTTTTGTCAAAGAAATCAGAGGTGTACAAAGAAGGTTACTGTAGCTTGTATAGAGGCAATGCATTGTTTAGGAGCATCAACATAGAATGCATTACTGTAATCATTATTTTTTTCAATTTTCTCATAATCACACCAGGCATTTACACAGGTGACTGCCTTTTGGCATCAGAGATGAGGAGGCATGTTATGTATGTATGTCAGCAGTCACTTGAAATACATAACTGTGGAAATTTGAATCTTTGTTTTCATCCCAGTCTAACACCAGAGGGGTGTATAGGCAGTCTTTTTAGGGAGTTAGGGAGACTGGCAGTTCCCAGATATGACCTATATATCCAGCTAACAACTGGCTTATAAGTTTATTATGAGCTGCTATTTTGTTATTTTTGAACATTAAACCTTGGATACATTTTCTGTCTTCACTGACAAAAAAAAAAATAAGACTGAAATTCTTTTCTTATTCATATTTTTGTTATAGTTCACTGTTGGATTAAACGGCTGGGAAAATGTTCTGAAATACATCCCATACCATCCATACGCCTATGGCTTCTTGGTCCCTGGCTAATTTTAGTTATTTACTAAATGGCTGTTACTGTGTTGTCTTGGTTAGGATAGGTGTGTTGAAAAGATGCAAGGAAAACTAAAGCTGAGCAACAACATGATTTATTTCCTCAATCATAATTTCTGTTCAAGCCATCATTGGATGAAAAGGCTGTGTAAAAAGGAAAAAAAAATTAAAATGCACTTCAGAGCATATAGGAAGTTATAGCCTCTTGAAAAAAGCTGAACGGTAAGGTAAAATGTGAGAAAAAGAAGAAACAAATAATGTGCATGGTATGGGGAGCTCAAGATGGAGGGGCAGATGAAGACTGGAGGGTGTGTGTGTCGGGGGGGGGGGCTGAAGCAGTAGGCCAAGGGTGCCATTTCACCTAAGTCCAGACCTATACATAGAGTTGTTATAATGTATCATTGTTGTAACTAAATGCCAGCAACTGTAAATGTCCCTGTGTGAGATGGGCCAACATAGTGTGGTACACAGGCCTGTTGTAACATAAGAGTATTTTAGCTACAAGTCAGTCTGTGAGCAGTACTCCTAATAGTTTGCAGCATGAACTAAAAGGTTGCTTAGGAAAGGTGGCAGTGACAGGGTCATACATAGAATGGAACAGCCCAGGGGCCCCCCAGCTTGACATCTGCTGGGGGCCTCCAAAATGCTAACACTGGCCCTGGTTGGGGTGGAGCCAATGATGTTATGTTTGGTTGATGAGATTTTGGTGTTGTTGAGTACAAGAAGACCATGGATGCAGTCTCATCTCTTAGTTCGACCAACTTTGGACTGGACCATAATCTTATGAATATCATTACTGCATTCAGGTTCCTTTGTTTTGCAATTTTCCAGACTATGTGAGTTTCTTTGCAAGAACATGTTTTTGTAGTTTTGTTGAAGAAGCTCTATCTGGATCTTCAAAATCTGAAAAATTGCTGCATGGTTTCAAAAAGTATTTCATTTACAAGGTTATCCAGAAGGTAGTTCACAAAAAGCTGAATCTTGGTTTAATATCTTATGTTCTCCTTGATCTTTGTTAATCCTGGTTTCATTGAAACATATAGTAGTGAGCCAGCAATTTAGAAAGAACTGCATGGCTTCAGTGACTGACATTCTGAGCCATATGAATTTTCTCAAATAGCTGTATGCCACTGTGACCTTTCTGACATAGTTCATTTACTCCTGGGTTTCCACTTATTTTACTGGATACTCTCAGGGGATGGTTTTGAGTATCAGTTCTTTTAAGAGCCAGCTGATAACTTTTGTAGCTTTCTGGGGATCAGTTTTGGCTACCCTTCTATTCACCATGTATATACATTCACTGAAAGAGGTGTAGATGTGAGCAGTGCTGCTGGTAGACTGATGACCTACAGAGTTTTTGTTTTCTCATGGCTTGATGTCTGACTCTGGGGTTAATCTAGTTAAATCAAAACTAACTGAAAGCATATCTGAACAAGCCTGTTGTGATACTGGCACATGCTACTGTTCCTCCATATTTGTCACCTCTTATTTTCAGGGTACTCTCAATTTATTGAACTGATTTCAAGGAACATACTTTTATTGCATTTTTTATACTGAAAACAGTATGTTCATTAAAAATAAATTTACAGAAAAGACAATGGATTTACTGAGAAAACATTTATTACAATGTAAATGGAAGTAATGAATATATCAAGGATAAATTTTTACATGAATGCACTGTAACTAAACGTTTTTCAGACTGAACTTCAAACACAAGTAAAACTACACATCTTATGAAATATTTAGCTAGAGGAAAACGGGGCAGAGGTATACTGAATATGGTAACTATTCGTTTACTTTTTTGATTAAAGTTGGCAAATGCAGCTGATTTAGTGACACAATTACTTAAAAACAGTGTGTCATTCAACTTTCCTGTACAAGAGACACACTAATATTTTGCTATAGCATTTTCTTTGTTTTTCTCCAGTCATGGAATCTTTGAATTAAAATAATAGATTATGAGGGGTAAAAGGTTTGTAGACCCTTATAAAGAGGTGCTGAGGGCTTCTAAAATGTAGACTTAACATATTTTTAGGTGTGGTTAGAGTTTGATTTGGAAACCTTGTCATTGTAATCTATTCTGTTTATTCACTAATATAGTCACATTACATTCATTACATTCAGCTACATTCTCAATAATGTATTTTCAGTTGAGATATTGTCTAAGGTTTTACTGTGATAAATAGTGTGTAGTTTAGTTGATTCAAGAATAACCTTAATTAAAGCATTGTATGCCCTTTTTGGGGTGGGTCACAGTCTCAAAACACTGACACTCTCAAGATTTAAAGCATGCATGCAAAACCAACTTCCCCCTGCACCCTCTAATTGAGGTAAGACCCTGCATTCCAAGTACTTACTCTCCAGACTCTATATATTCCTACTCCAAGGGCATACAAACTTGGAGAAGAAAGAAAAGGTAGAATACAAAAGCAAATCTTACCTTCTACCGTTTCTTCAACTCCACAATTCAGTCAATGCACAGCCCAGTCATTCCTGATCTAGTGAAATGTAATGTACAGATAGCTTAAAACCTTCCTGTTTCAACGTTATAAAACTAACTGTTCCAGGCTGTGACAATGGATAGGCAACCCATTTTCTATTAATGTACTCCACAGTTAAAGTGATATCACTGAATCCAGCTAGTAATTGCTTCTCTGATGCAAAGCCTTAAAGTTTGCTTAGATAAAAAGCCGAACAGCCAGATTCAGTAAAGCCTACATGGTCTGTTTACACTGTGTGCTCATCACAATGCAATGTGCACATGGTAGCCCACTGTTTTTGATTCAGTAAGTGGCTCTACACAGTGCAACTAATAGACCAAGGCTCTACACACACGCAGCCTCGCAAACAAGGTAAACACCATGAAATGCAAATTACAGCATAAGCAGCTGAATTGTATGCTAATCAACCAATTCAAGATGGAGGAGCTATTCAACAAGCTATAAAGCAATTGTGTAAACTCAGTGCTAGTTTTTCATGTGAATTCCAAAACTTATTAGAATACAACCACAGAAAGGAGTCTACACAGAAAGCATGTTAGGGGCTGCTGTTGCTTTAATTCATGTGTATGTGCAACAGATTGAAGTCTATGCTGCTGCTGTTGCTGCTAATACACCAAGGCTAAGAAGGAGAAGAGTTTTCAGACCCTGGGTAACTTATCACAACCTACTTGATGTGGAAGTTGTAGAGCACTACAGGGTGGATAGATACACACTACAGGAACTCTGCAACCTCTGTCATCCTCAACTCAGAGCCAGGGCAAACCGAGGGGAACCCATCCCAGTGGAGACAAAGGTATGTGTACCACTTAGAATCTTAGCTGCAAGTACCTTTCAGTGACCAACAGAGGACATGCTGGGGGTGTCACAGGCATCAGCATACAGAAACATCTATCAATTCTTGAATAATTTGCTCCAACATGCCAGTGACCACATATATTTTTCCTGTACTCCTGAGGATAGGGCTAGAAATATGCATGAGTTCTACCCTGTGCCACATTACCCTGAAGTACTTTGTGCCATAGATGGCACTCATATATAAAGTAAGACACCACCAGGGGGAACAGGGAAGGCTATACATTAATAGAAAGGGTTTTCACTCTATTAACTGCTAGGTCATGTGCAATACCAAGGGAATAATCTTGAACATCTGTGCTGGCAACCCTGGCAGTTACCACGACTCACATATCTAGCACATGCCCAACTAAATTAGATGTTCGCTAGGGAATATCCCACAGGGTCATTTATTGGGGATGCAGGTTATTCACTTGAACTGTGGCTGACAACACCCATCAGAAATGCACACAAACCCGCTGAAGAATGCTATAGTGAGGGACACGCTCAAACTAGAAATATCACAGAATGTGTGTTTGGGCTGCTGAGGTCACAGTTCCAGTGCCTAAATACATCTGGGAGAACCCAGCAGTATAATCCATGGATATGTACTGAAATACTCACAGTATCTGCCATGCTACACAACATCATCTTGAGAAAACAGCTTCATCAGGATCAACAAGGGAAAGGGGCACACATCCCACCACCAATGCCAAGGTCACCACAGCCACACAAAGATGAGGAGTCAGAGAGGGAACCAGCAGCTGCTGTGGGTGTAGGCAGATGTAGGCATGCTCAATATGCCCTTGTATTGGCTAAGAGGCAATGCATAGCACACTCACTCACCACATAAGGGGATAAAACCTTCACCCTATGCACAGACATATAGTAACATTGTCAACTAATGATAGGCAACTCTTACAACCTTTACTTACCCATGTATTGGCTGTGTACTACTTGCATCAGAGTCAGTCCTGAACTAAAACTGTTGCAACTGCTGGATTTACAAGGTAAGTATTGAACCTGTAGTGTATTGTGTAATAATAAGAATGACTGGTATATACTTGCACTTTGTTACTTGGTAGTGTAAGCAAGTAAAAGATAGGTGATTTGTACAGAAATGATCTTAGCATGTGACATCAGAGACTTATATGGCTTATATTTGTCCATTATTAAGTAGTAGGCATCAAAGATTCGCACAGTCGTATCTCTCAGAAGTAATGATGGTCACTACATGCCTTCAGTTTAGCACAATATGTTTGTACTGTAAAATCATTAAAGAGAGAAGTTAGAGAGTTATGATACACATTGCAGTTTCAGACTTTGCAACCCTCACAAGATCAATAACAATAAAGATGGAAAATTTTGAGGCTATCAACGGTCTAACTTTCTAAGATCAATATAAGTCAAAGGTACAATTACCAGTTCAACATCACAAATGCAGATATACTAAGCACTAAGTCAGCTATGTACCCTGAGCATCAGACACAAAGTTTATTTAACCCTGAATCTAAAGGATACAAAACAGGGATATGGCACAGTTATCTTCACTTGCACAGTGCGTTGGGGGGGCACGAAGACTAGGCTGACACAAAAGTTTGATGAGTGTGTGCGTGAGTAAGAAAGAGAAGCAGGCAAACATTTGGATAAAGTAACTAATGGCCAGTGAGACAACATGAGTTTTAAGCAGCATGGCTGAACCATATAACGTTTTTTTTTGTGTGTGTGTGTGTGTGTGTGTGTGTGTGTGTGTGTGTGTGTGTGTGTGTGTGTGTGTGTGTGCACACGTGTGTGTGTGCGTGTGTGTGTGTATATGTGTGGTGTGCGCGCATCTGTAGGGGTCCTCTAGTTGAAATTGGTGTGTGAGTGTCTGCATGAACACAGCCAAGCTCTGTGCTAGCTCTACATCTTTGTATGTTAGACAGGTGTGAGCCATGCATAGTAGAGGTTGCAGTTTATTGTTGTTGCCCCCAACCATGAGAAACTGGCTCTGCTAGGAGTTGCACTGGCATGTCCACAGTCGGATGCACTGCTGCTACCTGAATGTGACTGATCTCTGCTGAATGAGCTCCCCTCGTGAGTATGCCCATGACCACGACCCCATGGCTTGCCATGTTTGGGTGTGGACAGCTCACTCACTGACAGAGCAGTGGAATTACTACCACTATGTGATTGTAATCAGGCACTGCCATGTTGGCTAACAGCAGATGATGGAGCTGACTTATGCCCACCAGAATGCTGTCATCCTCCCAAGAGATGTTGCATCACAGACACCACTCATTCCAATATGTCATTCATCCAGTCTATTGAATGGGTAACATGGTGGAGGCAGTCACACATGTCAGGCTGTGCTTGATTTACACTCCTAAGCATTTCTCTGGAGCACCTATGGGAATGTACCTGTGTCTCCATGATGGCTCTAAAAAACGTTGAGTGGCACAGGAAGCGACACTAGAATCAGGTGGAGGGTGGACAGCAGGCCTTCTTTAGGCACCCCTAACAACTCTCCTGTATGGCACCTAGCCCACTCTTTGGCTAAGGCCAGAGTCAACAGGCACTGAAGCTGCAGTAACCATACTTCCCTGATCAATTGTCTCAGCTCCCCACCTGTACAATATTTGTGGGCTCACTGGAATGGGTAGGTGTAGATCTACTGTCTGTGTCTGATAGAATTACAGGTGATGGCTGTATGTCATCCTCAGTGTCAGATTCAACCTGTGCCCCCCCCCAGCTGTGCCTCTGTTTGGCCACCATAATCATTAGAGTCTGCTGATACTCTGACATCTGGTGGTAGAAGTCCCACACTCCCACTGGCAGGATCACCTGTGAAAATAAACAACAAACACAGGAAAAAATAATATTAAAGTACTCTACTCCAATATATGCTAACAGAATAACAGTGCTGCCACTATTAGATAGTACAGCAATACATACAACAGTCCTGACATCAACATCACACACTAAAATATGTCTTTGAATTGCTCATCAGTACTAACATAAAAATGTTTGGCTTACCATTTACAGATGAGGGTATCCTCTGCATGCCAGATGGTTCTGGAAAAAGATAAGGAAAGGTAAGAGCAACATTATCACAGTTAATAGTAACAAAGGGGTAATACCTTTACCCCTTTATATGTCCATTAACTATACCTTCAACAATAACTTGGATGACAACTCCAACCTAAGCTAATCAATCAGAATGTGCTAGCTGACTATAGCAATCTTCAACCCCCCCCAAAATCTTGTGAAACAGAAGTAATGTATTGATTTAAATTGTTTAATATACAACAGCATTCAACAACTGAGATACAAAAGCCTACCTGGAAGCTTTTCCTGGGACATGCTTGCTGTCCCTGAAACAGTAGCACCAATGTTGAGGACATGCTGTGCTGCACTTTTCTAAGAGCTGTCTGGATCCCTGAGCCCTTCTCCCCAGTACCCATCTGATCATGGCCCACTGCAGCTGCTCTTATACATGCAGATGAGATCATGTCAGTGGCCCTATGGCACACCTGCTTATATGTCCTGCTGTGCCACCCATGGCATTAACATCATCGACAATTTGCTGCCAAATCTGCATTCTGCGTGACATATTACTCCATCCCCTTTCAAGCAGGTAGGCAACATGTTGCCTAAAAGCCTCAACAATAACTTGATTTTCAGCATCAGTGAAGGGCAATCTTCAAGGATTGAGTATCCTGGGTGGCATAGTCCTAGGTGTCCTAAAATACAAACTGTCATTCCCAGATAAAACAGAAAAGGTAGCATTTCAATATTACCCACTGGGAAACATAAAACAGTCTAGAGATATGGAATTCAAATAACAGGTTGGATGCAAAAAAATGAAAGTAACAATAGCAAAACATACTTGTTTGTGCTATAAAAGAAATTTAGCTTTGCACTCCCAACCCAAGAACAGGCAAATGGCACATTTTGCTAACAAACCATCTTTGAAATGCTAAACGTGCTGTCAAATGAACTGTCCCTAAAACATGTCTACAGATTTAACACAGAACATTCCATGTTAAGGTATTGCCAATCATGTATACCCGTGAAATGCTCTGACAAACATGCCTATGGCATCAGTAGACTTCTAACTAATGCATACAGATAAATGTGTAAACGCCTTTGCTACAGATTTTTCTTAATTACATTCCAGTATATGCAGTATGTAACTGACAAAATGCAAGCATGCCTTCTCAAGTTCAGTACTCCTCTGTGCAGATATATCCCAAAGTAATAGCCTATTTTCTGTGTTCTCCACATAAACAATTCTCCTGACCTTTAGTTTCCCTAGCTACACAGTTGCCTCTTTATGGTGTAGATTCAGGGCTGTTAGCATGGTAAAAAATGCAAATCAGGTATGAACTCATTAGAAATGTTGAATCACAAATACATGGCTCCATGTAGTGATATAAACATAGTGAAGGCACTTCTTCAGCGTTTGTTTTTAATGGATTGCAGTTGTGAATGATTACTGGTTGGGAGAAGGAAAATGCAAAAGCACTGCAGGCTGCTCTACATCCAGTGGGGGTGTCAGGTTAGATTTACAAAGTATCAGATGAAAGGCTGGAAATGTACATAAACAGCACACAACTCACAGATTCTGTTCATTAACTGTTAATCTCCCCTCCATTTATTGGCAGCTGCGTATATTGCCATTTAATATCCTCACAAAATTTAAGGACAATTATATAGAATGGCTTACAGACTGTATGTCTGAAATTACTGGTCAGATAACAGACAAATGACCAAAAAACACAGAGAGGTAAAACAGGGCTACATATTTGCAAGCAACAGTCATAACTGGTTGTGCGATCACTTGGTGAACTACATCCAAAAATAACAATTGTACAAATAATAGTTGCATGGTTTCATATTACTCTAGATTATGTTGCAGTTGATTGTATGTCTGACAAGCCTTATCTGCAAGGCCATGGAGCGTATTATTATGGAACTTATAAACAAAGACATTGGCAACCTTCAAACACTGGACCCCACCCAGTTTGGGTTTGTGAAGGGCCGATCTTGCCTCCTGAACCTGATTGACTTCTTTGAATCAGTCTCCAGAGCCATGGACAAGGGTAAGGTGGTCCACACAGCCTATCTAGACCTTGCCAAGGCCTTTGACACCATCCCCCACTCTGGAATCATAGATAAACTTACTAAGTTGGGCATTAATCCCTATGTCACCCAATGGGTTGCTAAATGGCTTACTGATAGAACCCACACTGTAAAAGTAGCCGACTCCAAATCCAGCTCCAGACAAGTGACAAGTGGAGTACCTCAGGGTTCAGTCCTGGGGCGCTCTTGTTTGGCATCTACTTCTCTGAAGTACAGGTCAACACTAAGGGACTCTGGCTAACAAAGTTTGCAGATGACTGCAAACTGGGAGCCATTATTGAATCCCCAAATGATGTGGATACTCTACAAAAGGGCCTTACAGAAACAGATGCTTGGTGCCAGAGCCATGGGCTCAAGCTCAATGCCAAGAAATGTATTGTTATCCCCTTTGGGAAAAACATGTATCCATGAATTACCATATAGGTGGCAGTACACTAAACACAGAAAGTGTGATAAGAGACTTAGGGACACAGGTGGACAGTGGTCTCACCTTCGATAACCACATCGCCACAACAGTCAGGAAATCCTTCTATGTGGCACACCTCATCATGAAGGGCTTTTCATCCAGAAAAAAGGAGGTCATTGTCCCACTGTACTCATCCCTCATTAGACCCATTATAGAATACAACGCCCCATTTGGTATGTACCTCTCAAGATATCTGCAACAACTGGAAAGGCCTCAGAAATACCTCACTAAAAGAATCACAGGCCTAAAGAAGATGCCCTACGCTGACCGCCTTAAAAAACTCCAGCTATACTCTGTCGCATATCGTCTACTCAGAGGTGATCTCTGCTTAACATACAAGGCCATGTCAAACCCAGAGCTGTTGGACATGCTGCACTTAAAGAAATCCCAATCCCTCAGAGCTACACGCTCCAGGGATCTAAACCTTGTCATCACAATAAACAAAACATGCTGGAGGGATAGGTTCCTGACCCAGAGACTCCCCAGACTCTGGAATAGATTGCCCATACATGTCAAGCAGAGTGCCTCTTTGGACCTCTTCAAGAGGAACCTTGACGATTGGATGGGAGAAAGGAAATTCACCCCAGGGATCACGTCAGTCGCCCTGCTAGACAGGGGTCCAGGAAAGTAAATAATGTGGGAAGAAATAGCCAGGGAATTGTTATGGCTAGGCTTGTATAGGCCCTAGGGCTGATAGCCTAGTACCAACCTATGAACCTATGAACCTATGAATGATTTCCATTCCTTGCTGCAAAGCTGTTTGTATAGAAAGAGGGATAAGGCACCTTTCCTGTCTTCTGAAGATTTATTTGAGTGGGAGTTCAAATCCAGACCTATGTAGAAATATCTCATGTGTACCAGCATTTTCTAGTGTGTATGTCATAGATTGCTTTTCCTCATTTCAACTACGTGTCCCTTTTTTTTCTGTTTTTCTTTTCTTTCTTGTTTTTTTTTTTTTTTTTTTTTTTTTTTTGGATGGGCAGTGTTTGCTTGATGCATGGCTTAGAGCAATCACATGAAATGGAGGAAAATGAATGTTAGGTTTGGCTGTGTTTAGCTCATTTGCACAAAGCACGGCAGTGTACAAACTGGACAAATGGCTCACCCAAGAAGCAGACAGAACACCTGCAGACAGGACTCAGACAGCCAATAATTGAAAGCAGATACATTCAATTAACTCTGGTGGGCAAAGCACAAACCTGCTAAGTGGCATTGCATGGTGGTTAACACAGAGGCCTTAAGAATGATTAGTAAATTAGGGCATGTCATGTAACTAGTTGTGAATGATTACTGGTTGGGAGAAAAAAAACGCAAAAGCACTGCAAGCTGCTCTACATCCAGTGGGCATGTCAGGTTAGACTTACAAAGTATTAGATGAAAGGCTGGAAATGTAAAAAACAGCACACAACTCACAGATTCTGTTCATTAACAGTTAAAATCCCCTCCATTTATTGGCAGCTGCGTATATTGCCATTTAATATCCTCACAAATTTTAAGGACAATTATATAGAATGTTTTACAGACGGTATGTCTGAAATTACTAGTCAGATAACAGAAAAATGGCCAACAAACACAGAGAGGTAAGACAGGGCTACATATTTGCAAGCAACAGTCATAACTGGTTGTGCGATCACTTGGTGAGCTACATCCAAAAATAACAATTGTACAAATAATAGATGCATGGTTTCATATGTTGCAGTTGATTGTATGCAGAATGATTTCCATTCCTTGCTGCAAAGCTGTTTGTATAGAAAGAGGGATAAGGCACCTTTCCTGTCTTTTGAAGATTCATTTGAGTGGGAGTTCAAATCCAGACCTATGTAGCAATATCTCATGTGTACCAGCATTTTCTAGTACGTATGTCATAGATTGCTTTTCCTCATTTCAACTACATGTCCCTTTTTTTCTTTTTTTCTTTTCTTTCTTGTTTTTTTTTTTTCTTGGATGGGCAATGTTTGCTTGATGCATGGCTTAGTGCAATCACATGAAATGGAGGAAAATGAATGTTAGGTTTGGCTGCGTTTATCTCATTTGCACGAAGCATGGCAAACTGGACAAATGGCTCACCCAAGAAGCAGACAGAACACATGCAGACAGGACTCATACAGCCAATAATTATTTATTTTTATTTATTTAAATTTGTTGACCGGGAGTGTCCGACTGGACGTGGGTCCATTTTCAGCGGAGGCCCGGGGAGAAAAGCTCCACAGTAAAATAAACAGACAGTAGTTACATTGGATTACATAGTGATTAACAATTTAACATAGAAATTACTTACAACATATTTACAGATGAAGAACATAGTACATCAGTAGACAACTAGAATCTTTATCTGTGAAGTACATAACAGGCATTAACAAATGTAACAATGAGAAGTTCCTGCTGTATAATAAGTACTAGGCTTATGAGCATCTGAGCTTGCTATCATCAAGGTAGTTAGTGGAGGTGAAAGAAAGGTAGTAGTTGGATGGGGTGGATGATATTAGAGTGGGAGTTGCAAGGGTATAGCCAGCATGTTTTTAGGTGCGCTTTTAATAAAGTTTTGAAGTTGGTGCATGATGGTACATAGGTAATTGTGCGTGGGAGTGAGTTCCATAATTTGGCTATGGCGCAAGAGAATAGTGCTTCACCAGCAGAGTTATTGGCTTTAGTGATCTGCAAGTGATTTTTGTTGCTGGATCTTAGTGGTCTGCTGGTGCGATAGGGTTGGAGTAGATTCTGGAGGGATGGGACATTTAGTGGATGGTTTACTAGTTTGTGAGTGAGTGAGAGTTGATACCACTGAAGGAGGTGAGGGACTTCAAGCCAGCCCAGTTCAGCAAGTGAGAGACAGTTGTGACTACGGTAGGATGCCCCTGTGGCGAATTTTGCGATTTTCTTGTAGCAGGTCTCTAGCTTGTTTAGATCACATTGCCTTAGGTTGGTATATACTGGAGAGGCATAAAGTAGGGTGGAGATAAGGTGGGAATTTGCTATTGAAATCTTTGCTGCTTTGGTGAGAAATTGTTTATTTCTGTATAATGCTCCTAGTTTTTTGTGGACTTTTTTTATGGTCATGGATATGTAAATGTCAAATTTTAGTTTATTGTCTATTTCCACTCCTAGCAATTTGGTGTGTTCAGTTGGGTATATAGTGGTGTTGTCTTTTGCTGTGATGTTAAAGTGAGAGTTGTTTTGAGTATGTTTGGTGGGTTGGAAGATGAGTAGTTTAGTTTTGTTTGGGTTGAGTATTAATTGGGCATCGGATAACCATGTTTCAACAGAGGAAAAGGCTTCCTGTGTGACTTTTGCAGTTTGGGTAGGGACTGGGCTGAGCAGATGATGGTAGAGTCATCTGCGTATTGGATGAGTGTGCCATGTTTGGTGGCAGAGGCTAGATTATTGGTGTAAACAGAGAAAGTAGGGGTCCAAGGATGGATCCTTGGGGAACCCCTATGGAGACAGGTAGTTGGGGAGATATGTCATTCTGCCATACAACGGATTGTTGGCGGTCAGACAGGTAACTCTGAAACCAGTTGGTGACTGATTGTGAGAAGGATAGGTTATTGAGGACAGAGATAAGTTGTTTGTGTGGGACCATGTCAAATGCTTTAGATAGGTCTAGGAAAGTAGCAGAGGAGAGATAGCCATTGTTTTTATGCTGAAGGATAGTGTTTGTAAAGGAGAGTAAGGCAGTGGTGGTGCTATGGTTTGGTCGGAAACCATGCTGAGTACTGGAAAGGAGGTTGTTAGTAAGGAGGTAGTGTGAGACCTGAGAGTGTATGCATCTCTCTAGTATTTTGGAGAGTGGAAAGAGAATAGCTATGAGGCGGTAATTGGTTAGTTCTGCAGAGGGTCCGCCTTTGTGGAGGGGAATTATATGTGAGACTTTCCACAATGTGGGAACGTAACTTTCTGACAGAGATCGGTTAATCAAGATGGATACTGGGTAGGCCAGAGCATCAGCTGCGATTTGTAGGTATTCACTTGGGAGGTTGTCTGCTGCTAATTTGGTGGGTTTAAGTTTAGTTAAGAGTTTTTATGTTGGAGGTAGGTACAGGAGAAAAGAGAAGGCAGTGGGGAGATTACTAGTTGAAGGTGTGGGTTGGAGGAGGGGTTGTGTTGTTTAGCTAGTGATAGTATGGTTTGGGTGAAGTGTGTGTTGAATGAGGTAGCAATATTTTCTGAGGAATGAGGGATGTTAGGAGGAGGGTACTGACTTTACCTGGGTGGAGGATGGAGTTTATGGAGGACCAGAATTGTTTGGGGCTGTGTTGTGAGGAGTCTAGGGCAGACTGGTAGTATTGGAATTTGTCCCGTTTTATTAGCTTTTTGACTCTATTGCGTAGTTCTAGGAATTTCTGTCTAGCTGCGGGGGTTTTGGTTTTGTGCCAGTGCTCCCAGGCTTTATCCCTGTTTTTTATTTCTGACTTAGTGGTTTTCTGTAGCCATGGGGAGGGTTGTGGTTTGGTTCTGGAAAATCTTATGGGGGGCATGGTAATTAAGGATGTTCAGGAAGATAGTATTAAAAGATTCAACTGCGTCATCTAGACTGAGGTACTTCAGAGCATGCCAGTTACATTCTTTGAGGGATGAGATGAATGTGAGTGGGTTAAAGTTTATTTTTTTACGTATTTGACGATAGATGACAGGTTTAGCTTGATACAGGTATTTTTTGAGTAGGAATGTTGGGGAGTGATCACTGAGGCTATCTGATAAGCAGCCTGTTATATATGACTGGGGGTTCTTAATGACTAGTATCCAATCCAGGGTAGAGTGCTTGCTGGAGTTTTTATTTATCCTTGTTGGTGACTGGACTAGTTGGGTGAAGCCATGAAGGTGTACATGATGGGTTGGATTGTTGCCAGAACAAGATTGCCAGTCAATATTGAAATCACCTAAGATGATAGTTTCTTGGGGGAGATGGTGGGTAGACCAGCTGAAGAGGTTTTCTAATGGAGGGATGTTTTGGCCAGGTGGGAAGTAGCATCCAATTATGTTGATGGTTTTGTTTCGGTTAATTTTGAGGTTGGTATATATTATTTCTTCATTGCCTATTTGTGGAGCTGATGATTTTAAGATCTGGATGTTTAGATGTTGTTTAAATATTATAGCTACACCACCTCCTTTTTTGTTTAGCCGGTCTACTCTTAGTATGCCATAACCTGTAGGGAGTATTTGCTCACTGGTAATGTGAGGTTTTAGCCAGGTTTCTGTCAGGATGACTATATCTGGGGAGTATAAGTCTATGGTGGCATGGAGTTCATGGACTTTGTTGGATATACTTCTAATATTTAGGCTTAGTAGAAGGAAGTCACTTGGCTTTCTATTGGCTGTAATATGGGAGAAGTTGTGATTTCTAGTCTGATTATGAGGATTGGGGTTGGAGATGGTAGGGCCAGGGTTGGGGTGGATGTCTCCACTTAGGGCTAGTTTTGATATGCATGAGATTATTAGTTTTCTCAGTTTTTGAATGTGTTTGTTTATAAAGGAAATTTTATGATTGTTCTCTGTGGGTAATAGGTATGGTGGGAGGGTTACTATGTTAAGTTGTAGGGATGCTTTACGTTTGAGTAATATAGTTGGTAGAATATGTGGGGGTGCATAGGGATGGTTTTTGAGCTGGTGGGAGGGGAGCTGAGTATGGGTGAGACATGGGTAGTGGTGTGAGTAGTAGTACAGTGGTAGTGGTTGAGTGGGGGAATGATGGAGCTTTGGTAGGATGTAAGATATGCAAGGAGAGTGCATGCAGTGAGCAAAGGAAAGGTATGCTTGTACATGTCAGTTGAGGAGGTGTGATAGTAGAGGGAATATGGAGGAGGTAGTGTTGGGTTAGCGCTGTGGTTGGCTATTGGAACGATGGGAGGTGTTTGAGTGCAATAAAGGTGGGACCACTGGGGGCGGGAGGTAATAGGGGGCAGGGCGGGGAGCGAAGCGGGTAGAGACCCTGTTAGGTTCCTGTATGAGGGGCTGGAAACAATCACAAAGCAAGACAAGTATGTGTTAAGAACAATCACAATTGACCAAGGACTGCTCTGAAACTGTAAGTCTTATCTTAATTTCTCAGGTGGAAAACCAGGATAACCTTGTATCAGTAGGCTACTGTGGTATAGTTTAAATAAACAAACACACAGTATTGATCAGTTATGGATACTATTTGCTAACAGAAGGGAATAAGAGAAAGTGGAAGATGTGTGTGTGGTGGTGGTGGTGGGGGGGCTGCTTACAGCCAAAGCACAGTGCTCTCCAGGGGAAAATGAAGATTGGCTCAAACAGTTAGACATACTCAAAGTTAACTGTAGCTGTTTGCAGACAGTTCAGACCTGGACTGCACTTTTCTTATAGGAATGTTAAAGGTGGTACCCCAGTTGAATACTTAAGAGTGGTGTTAGGTCTAGAAATGAAGAGTACAGAGAGGAGTAAGCACTTTTGAGATGGTAAATATATATTATAAAGAGTATAAAACACACACTGAGCAAATAGCTACCACATGCAATGTCCTGAACCACTACTTAGTATATGCAGATACTGAGCCAATTGGAAGAACATTAGAAAACAAAAAACAGACAGTTATGCAGCCACAGATAAAGATATAGCGAGCAGCAATCTGTCGTGGTTCTCTAATGTGATTCTATCCACCAGTAACAGCACAAACTTATAGAAATAATTTAGACACTAGTATGAGCTGTCTACACACAACACTATTACATGAATAACATTAGTGAACAAGGTGCAGCTATGCAAATAGACCATACATACTATTATACTAGTAACAACCTGGTGCATGCCATAGTAACATCAAAATAAAGCATAAAACATATTAGATGTCTAACACAATTCAACATAAACATATACAGTTGTAAAATGTCTAATACAATTCAACATAAATAGGCATTTACAGTTGTAAAACACTTACTGGAGAGACACTGAGCCTTCATGGGGCCTGTAGCAGAGTGGATTGTAGTTTTACAAATGGTGCCTGCCACAGGTAATATTTATTAACTCTGGGATTGTCTTAAGGTAATAAACAGGGAAGGGGAGGGGAGAACAAGGGTGTGAGCAGGCAGTTCTTTGTACTGCTGCTAATGAGCCAAAGCAAGACAAGTATGTGTTAAGAACAATCACAATTGACCAAGGACTGCTCTGAAACTAAGTCTTGTCTTAATTTCTCAGGTGGAAAACCAGGATAACCTTGTATCAGTAGACTACTGTGGTATAGTTTAAATAAACAAACACACAGTATTGATCAGTTATGGATACTATTTGCTAACAGAAGGGAATAAGAGAAAGTGGAAGATGTGTGTGTGGTGGTGGTGGTGGGGGGGCGGCTTACAGCCAAAGCACAGTGCTCTCCAGGGGAAAATGAAGATTGGCTCAAACAGTTAGACATACTCAAAGTTAACTGTAGCTGTTTGCAGACAGTTCAGACCCGGACTGCACTTTTCTTATAGGGATGTTAAAGGTGGTACCGCAGTTGAATACTTAAGAGTGGTGTTAGGTTCAAAGTTAACTGTAGCTGTTTGCAGACAGTTCAGACCCGGACTGCACTTTTCTTATAGGAATGTTAAAGGTGGTACCGCAGTTGAATACTTAAGAGTGGTGTTAGGTTCAAAGTTAACTGTAGCTATTTGCAGACAGTTCAGACCGGACTGCACTTTTCTTATAGGAATGTTAAAGGTGGTACCGCAGTTGAATACTTAAGAGTGGTGTTAGGTTCAAAGTTAACTGTAGCTGTTTGCAGACAGTTCAGACCCGGACTGCACTTTTCTTATAGGAATGTTAAAGGTGGTACGCAGTTGAATACTTAAGAGTGGTGTTAGGTTCAAAGTTAACTGTAGCTGTTTGCAGACAGTTCAGACCCAGACTGCACTTTTCTTATAGGAATGTTAAAGGTGGTACCGCAGTTGAATACTTAAGAGTGGTGTTAGGTTCAAAGTTAACTGTAGCTGTTTGCAGACAGTTCAGACCCGGACTGCACTTTTCTTATAGGGATGTTAAAGGTGGTACCGCAGTTGAATACATAAGAGTGGTGTTAGGTTCAAAGTTAACTGTAACTGTTTGCAGACAGTTCAGACCCGGACAGCACTTTTCTTATAGGAATGTTAAAGGTGGTACCGCACTTGAATACATAAGAGTGGTGTTAGGTTCAAAGTTAACTGTAGCTGTTTGCAGACAGTTCAGACCCAGACTACACTTTTCTTATAGGAATGTTAAAGGTGGTACCGCAGTTGAATACATAAGAGTGGTGTTAGGTTCAAAGTTAACTGTAGCTGTTTGCAGACAGTTCAGACCCAGACTGCACTTTTCTTATAGGAATGTTAAAGGTGGTACCGCAGTTGAATACTTAAGAGTGGTGTTAGTTTCAAAGTTAGCTGTAGCTGTTTGCAGACAGTTCAGACCCGGACTGCACTTTTCTTATAGGGATGTTAAAGGTGGTACCGCAGTTGAATACTTAAGAGTGGTGTTAGGTTCAAAGTTAACTGTAGCTGTTTGCAGACAGTTCAGACCCAGACTGCACTTTTCTTATAGGAATGTTAAAGGTGGTACCGCAGTTGAATACTTAAGAGTGGTGTTAGGTTCAAAGTTAACTGTAGCTATTTGCAGACAGTTCAGACCCGGACTGCACTTTTCTTATAGGAATGTTAAAGGTGGTACCGCAGTTGAATACTTAAGAGTGGTGTTAGGTTCAAAGTTAACTGTAGCTGTTTGCAGACAGTTCAGACCCGGACTGCACTTTTCTTATAGGGATGTTAAAGGTGGTACCGCAGTTGAATACATAAGAGTGGTGTTAGGTTCAAAGTTAACTGTAGCTGTTTGCAGACAGTTCAGACCCGGACTGCACTTTTCTTATAGGAATGTTAAAGGTGGTACCGCAGTTGAATACATAAGAGTGGTGTTAGGTTCAAAGTTAACTGTAGCTGTTTGCAGACAGTTCAGACCCAGACTACACTTTTCTTATAGGAATGTTAAAGGTGGTACCGCAGTTGAATACATAAGAGTGGTGTTAGGTTCAAAGTTAACTGTAGCTGTTTGCAGACAGTTCAGACCCGGACTGCACTTTTCTTATAGGAATGTTAAAGGTGGTACCGCAGTTGAATACTTAAGAGTGGTGTTAGGTTCAAAGTTAACTGTAGCTGTTTGCAGACAGTTCAGACCTGGACTGCACTTTTCTTATAGGAATGTTAAAGGTGGTACCGCAGTTGAATACATAAGAGTGGTGTTAGGTTCAAAGTTAACTGTAGCTGTTTGCAGACAGTTCAGACCCGGACTGCACTTTTCTTATAGGAATGTTAAAGGTGGTACCGCAGTTGAATACTTAAGAGTGGTGTTAGGTTCAAAGTTAACTGTAGCTGTTTGCAGACAGTTCAGACCTGGACTGCACTTTTCTTATAGGGATGTTAAAGGTGGTACCGCAGTTGAATACATAAGAGTGGTGTTAGGTTCAAAGTTAACTGTAGCTGTTTGCAGACAGTTCAGACCCGGACTGCACTTTTCTTATAGGAATGTTAAAGGTGGTACCGCAGTTGAATACTTAAGAGTGGTGTTAGGTTCAAAGTTAACTGTAGCTGTTTGCAGACAGTTCAGACCCGGACTGCACTTTTCTTATAGGAATGTTAAAGGTGGTACCGCAGTTGAATACTTAAGAGTGGTGTTAGGTTCAAAGTTAACTGTAGCTGTTTGCAGACAGTTCAGACCTGGACTGCACTTTTCTTATAGGAATGTTAAAGGTGGTACCGCAGTTGAATACTTAAGAGTGGTGTTAGGTTGGAGAGACACTGAGCCTTCATGGGGCCTGTAGCAGAGTGGATTGTAGTTTTGAAAGCAGATACATTCAATTAATTCTGGTGGGCAAAGCACAAACCTGCTAAGTGGCATTGCATGGTGGTTAACACAGAGGCCTTAAGAATGATTAGTAAATTAGGGACTGTCATGTAACTAGTCCTGTTGGCAGCAGGGGTATGTGTAGGGCTGAAGTACAGATTGTCCTGGGTTCTAGTACAGGGTGTGCAACCTTTTTTTACAGTTGTGACAGCGCAGTTTATAGCAATTAACTGAAAAACATACAAGTGTTATTTCAACATTCTTGTGGCAACAAATGTAAGTGTAAGACTGACATATGCATGGTCCTGGTTCTAATGCAGGATATTCCATACACTTTTACTGTTGCTCCAATTCCCATTATATTCAGTATTACTTATAAATAAGTATATATTTTTTTATTACTTATAAAACTTTAGATAGTGGAGATAATATGAATTATATGTATGAGGGATGAGCCACCATTATTGTGTTTTCAGATGTATGACTGAGGGTACTGTGTACTATATTTCTGTAAGTATATTTCTGCTATCTGGAGTTGCATGGCCTTCACAATTACCTAAGACACATTCAGAACTGGATCGATATCCAATAACCTTCTCAGGTTACACACATACATGTGTAACAGCTCAAACCGTCACCTATGTTCATGTATGATTCTTGACTACATTTAAGCAACAATTCTTCTGAGGCAAAGATGGAAAAATCTGTGCTGTAGAAGAAAATGTTTTGTCACTTATGCCTAGGTTTGAATCCCACAGTGTAAAAAAATCAATTTTCTCTTTATATAAAGGTAAAAACGAATGTATCAGGTCATTACATGTATGGTTCCAGTGCATGTCTGCAAACCTAACCCATCTAACAATTACCTTCCAGTTTCCAATATATATTTCCAGGCTAATAAGTTGACACCCCTCAAACTAAGGCGAAGTGTCAGATTAACCTTCCAGTTTCAAAAGTTGCTTTCTTCCCTGCTTGGCACTGCTGCTGTCCACTTAACATCATGCAAATGCTGTTGGCATCATTGCTTGGATTTGCACACTACCAGTTTTGACTCACACACTGATATGCAGTGATGGTGAGCAGTGATACAATGCTGCAGATACCTCTAGGCAATGCCACTTAGCACTGCTGCACTATGCCAACATGCTGCAACACATGTACTATAAAGAATTCATGCATTGCATTATCAATGTTTACTTAAAAGTCTTTTAAAGTATTGTATACACCTGGATTTGAACCCAGTATCATCTGGGCTCAAAAGGAAATGTGCTGATACATTTACACCTGCTGCCACAGTCACTTAAGCAGCAGGCATCTTTTATAGACTAACTCACAGACTTTTCACAATGCAGTTCGCGTTTGCACATTGCTTAACTATGCACAAACATGGAAAGTATTTAAAATGTGTATCCTGCATGCGCAAACACTTTGCCAACCATCGCTCAAACCTGCTGCTTGCTGCGCTATGGAAAAGTAAATATTATTATACATTACTGCTGCTTACTCTCCATTTCTTGTCTATGACATGAAATTACATGTGAAAACATAAACTGAAGGCCCTATCTAACAATATGTCAAATATTTACAATACTTCCTCCAAGAACTGCAAGCCTGGTGTCTCTGTGGTTTTTCCACACATATATCACCTACACTACAGAAATTAATATCAAATGTATGATATGCATTGCACATCAACCTGGTAGCATGCAGAACTAGAACTATTAACCCATACGCTTAAAAAAGCCTTATCTGCAATGATACTGAAGGAATCAGCATGGATCTTATCCACAGGGAGATAGGTGACCTTCAACACACTTGGCCTGACCCATTTTGGTTTTCTCAAAGGTAGACCTTGCTTATTAAACCTAGTGGACTTCTTTGATACTGACCCCAAAGACCTGGATGAGGGATAACAGGACATACTGCTTATGATGATTTATCCAAGGCCTTTGACACTATCCCCCATTCAGTGTCATAGAGAAAATCTCCCATCTGGGAATTAACCCATACATTACTAGATGGATAACCAACTGGCTCACTGACAGAACACACACTGTCAAAGTTGGGTACTGCACCTCCACCACAAGACTAGTTACCAGTGGAATACCACAAAGATCTGTGCTGGGCCCTCAACTGTTTGGAAGTTATTTCTCTGAAATCCAGGCAAAGGTAGAGGGCCTGTGGCTTACCAAGTTTGCAAATGACTGTCAACTGGATGCAGTCATATAGAGTCCCTAACTATGTTAACATATTACAGAAGAGGCTGACACAAACAAATTACTGGTGCCAAATTTATGGATGGAAACTTAAAGCAAACAATACCTCATTGCTCCCTTTGGCAATGAAGTGCCCCTGCTAAATATGAGATACATAGCATCAATCTAAGCTCAAACATAGTGTTGTGAGACTTGGGAATACATGTTGATAGCAATCTACACATCAATCACTATGTGTCTAGAGTGGTGAGACACACATTCTACATGGCACACCTCATAAATAAAGCCATCACATTCCAAGACCTGGGAGGTCACAGCTCTGATGTACTCTACCCTTACCAGATCACTAACCGAGTACAATGCTCCATTCTGTCTGTACCTCACCAGACACCTGCAACAGCTGGAGAAAACACAGAGGTTTGTGACCAGGAGAATCCAGGGCTTCCAAAACATGATATATATGAAAAGACTGAAAGACCTCTCACTGTACTCAGTATCATGATAGATGACCTAAGCCAGAATAGTCTCAAACTCTGCTCTACTGGAAATGCTGGACATCTGCAAATCCAAGTGGGACAAGAATAACTTGCTCCAGGGATCTCACCCTAGCCTGTAACATAAACAGAACATGCTGGGGAAACAGATATATCTTCCAGAGATTGCCATACCTCTGTAACAGGCTCCCACTACATGTGAAGCAGTGCTCCTCAATGACCCTCTTCAAGTGCAACAGTGACAACTGGATGGGTGATTGTAAATTCACCCCTGGGGTGGCACCTATGTCCCTCATGAACAAGGCTATTTGATGCTGATCACACAATTGCTCTGCTAACGACCATCTAACTATGTTCAGTAATGGTACTTGTGTTTTTACACAGCTAGGCTTGTAAACTCCCTAGGGCCATTAGGCTGGTAACTTCCTATGAAGCTATGAACCTATGCAGGCCTTCCAATATCTTCCCTCCAACATGCCCAGCTGATGTCATCTGCTATAAGTTGAACTGCAGTTATGTAAAAGTCAGACTTGTGCTGTGGAACTTGTGTAAAGTACTGAGTTCTTTAATCTGTATACTTAGAGAGTTACATGATCTAGTCTTGCTCCAGTCATCCTGATGTGTGTGTCTAGACAGAAGAGCAGAAGTGTGCATCCTACAGTTACTGCTGTAGTCCCAAGAAATGACAGTATTTTGAAAGTTGCACATGTCTACATATCCATTTCATGCAGGGCTCCCAACATCTTCTCTCCAGCATGCCCTGATGATGTCATTCACTATAGGTTGGCCTGCAGTCTTGGCAAAAGTCAGACTTGCGCCATGGCACTTGTGTAAAGTATTAAGTTCTATAGTCTGTGTCTTAGGTAGAGCTTCTATTCTCACTGCAATAAACTGTGTGTGTGTGTGTGTGTGTGTGTGTGTGTGTGTGTGTGTGTGTGTGTGTGTGTGTGTGTGTGTGTATGTGTGTGTGTGTGTGTGTGTGTGTGTGTGTGTGTGTGTGTGTGTGTGTGTGTGTGTGTGTGTGTGTGTGTCTGCTCTTGCTTGACATTACAGAGATCCTTTTGCACCAGGATGTTAGACACTGTTATTAACATATTCTCCTCAACAGACACTGCTGATGTCATCAGCTATAAATGTTGTCTGAGACACTCCAAGTCAGACTTGGGCTGTGGCACTTGCCTTAAATACAGACGCCTGTAGTCTGTGTACTTAGATAGGTAGGGGTTCTATTCTCACTTCAGTCAAGTGTGTGTGTGTGTGTGTGTGTGTGTGTGTGTGTGTGTGTGTGTGTGTGTGCTCTTGCTTGACATTACAGAGAGCCTTTTACATCAACATATGGGCAGTGTTATTACCGTATTCTCCTCAGTAGATGCCGCTGATGTCATCAGCTGTATTTGATTTGTGGATATGCACTATTCCCACCAAAGAGGGTCAGAGACTGACCTGGAGGACAGGCAGAAGTCACCTCATCCTATACAATACAGATCACAGTGACAAGGCTTTCAGTCTATCCACATACTTCATGGCATGGTTTGTAGGGCCCGTGTTTTTTTGGTGAGAAACCCTTGTGGTCTCTCCAGGTGCTACATGTGTCTGGTGAAGTGCATGCAAAATAGAGCATTATACTCTATTAGTGCTCTGATGAGGTTTGAGTACAGTGCTGTCATACAATCCTAAGATCTGAATATGATTGCGTGATTTATGATGTGCACAACATGGGCTTTCAATACCAGTGTGGGCACTTGGTGGTCAAAATTCAGACTGTTATCTACTTGTGTTCCCAGTGTTTGCATCACTGGGTTTCAGTATAGCAGGACTGTTGTCAATGCTGTAATTATCATGGAATTTCACTTTTCAGAAGGACAAAATAAAGACACATTTCTGCATTTATGTGTAGATCATGTGACTATGTCACCAATCTTTTGTCTGTGTTAGCCCCACCTGTAGTATGTTATCACCACTGTTGGACTAAAAGATTTCACTCAGTATGAAAGAAGTAGCAAACCTGGTAAGCCAAAGGCCATATACTTTAGCCGGAACTGTCAGAAAATAGATTCTGTAGAGTGAAAGACCAAGCACAGATCATTGGGATACACCAGTGGTGACAGCTCTACTGGTAGAGGATGATTCATCAACTTTCATAGTATGTGTTTTGTCAGTGGAATAGTTGGTTACCCATCTAGTGACATAAGGGTAAATCCCCAGCTGAGAGAGTTTCTCAATGACACCTGCATGGGGCATTGTGTGAAAACCCTAGGTCAGATCAAGATATGCAGTATGCACTGTCTTACCTTCATCCAGGCCTATCCCACTGAATCAATGGGCTGTGACAACATCACAGATTGCCTATGGCATGACTCAGCACACACCTTCCTGATACAGTTGAATACACACTTCAACACACCCTCAACGTGGGCTATGTTTTTGTAGAAGCTTGTACGTCAACATGCATCCATCTGAGTTGGGGGGATAGCACCTGATGAATGCATGTATGGACACATCCTGACACTCCTCAACTGTGAGGTAGACCAACATGTCATCATGGACCTTTTCTAAATGGACACTAGCAGTAGCTTGGCTGTGTGCAACAGACCTGTGTGAGTTGTTAATGCTACATCATGTCTGTTACATCTGACAGATGTCCTCAAAGAGGTCATTGAGGGCATTCATGATGACAGCACTATCATCCAGGTCAAGGTATTTGACACAAATCTACACGGAGGTATTCAATCAGCACTGTCAGATGTGGCTATAAAGAGCTATATCACCAAGTGGGTAGACCAGTGGACCACATATGTGACATCTAACTATGCTGACATGCATGGCGTGACCTATATCTCAGGTCCAGTGAACAGGTCTGTACATCAGGGCTGTCTGCTAGGCCTTTCCTGGTCATTATTTAAGTGAGGGATGTCACAGATGACATACACATCCTGTTTTCAAACAGATGCCTAAAAGACTGCAGATTATGGGCAATCATTGACTCCAACTGTGACATTAGTATAATACAGACAGTATCAACAAACACCCAAGATTGCTGCCATAGCCATGATGACACATGCAATGACAAGAAAACATGTGGGGATTTGTTACATCAGGAAAGCAAATACATAACTAAAGTATAATGTGGACATCAGACCCTATAATCAGAACAATAGGTATGTTACCTGTATCCTGAGATATATGGTAAGTGGAACATCCACCAGCATGTGGTCACAGTGTTGACTACTCCAGTGTATGTAACTGAGTATGTAAAGGACATCCACATCAGAAGCCATAATACATTCATAGTTCCCAGACTTCATCACACCAATAACTACTGTAAGTACAATGCACCCTTCTTCATGGACATCCCTACACATCTTCCACTGATGAGTAACTGAAGTGTACCACCTTTGTCACAGTGAGCTGTCAAACAGCTTATTGGCCATATCTAGGTATTCTTTTTGTGGTAAAAACATTAATCCCTGATGGTGTGCAATCCCCCATCAAATTGTTATACCAGATACATGTGTGCGACATGTTGTGGTGATGCACACAGTACATACAGTAGATATGTGTTTGACAACATTAATGGCATGGATAACATTTTGACAGTGTGGATTGTGCCATATATATATATATATATATATATATATATATATATATATATATATATGGTTCATAGGTGTGTACTAGGCTAATGACCCTGGAGCCTTTACAAGCCTAGCCCATAGACGTGGCCTGGCATTGTGCCGCCTGATGTTAGTTCCCAGTGCCTCTATCAAGAAGAACCACTGGAATGATCCCCAGGGTGAACTTTCTATTACCCATCCACTCATCAAGATTTCTCTTGAAGAGGGAAAGTGAGTTGCTCTGCTTGACATGAATGGGAAGTCTATTCCAGAGCATGGGTAGTCTATGGGTTATGAACCTTTCCCTCCATGTTCTGTTCATTGTAGTAATGAGGTTGAGGTCTCTGGAGTGTGTGGTGTGGAGGGACTGGGATTTCTTTAGATGTAGCATTTCTAACAGAGCGGGGTCAGACATAGCTTTGTAAGTCAAGCAGAGATTGCCTCTAAGTAGGTGATATGAGACAACAAATAGCTGGAGTCTTTTGCGTCTGTCCATGTAGAACATGTGTTTAAAGCCTAGGATCCTCTTTGTGAGGTACTTCTTTGGCCTCTCCAGCTGTTGCAGGTGTCAAGTGAGGTACATGCCAATGGGACATTATACTTGATTGCTCTAATGAGGGAAGAGTAGAGAGAGACAATGACCTCTTTCTTCCTGGATGCAAAACCCTTGGTAATGAGATGTGCCACACAGAAGGACTTTCTGACCACAGTGGCAATTTAGTGGTCGTAGGAGAGGTTGCTGTCAACCTGCACCCCCAGATCTCTTATAACAACTTCAGTGTTCTGTGGGCTTCCATCAATGTGGTAATTAGTGTGAACTGAGTTTTTACCAAAGGGGATGATGACGCATTTTTTGGTGTTAAGCTTAAGGACAAGGTTTTGACAGCAGTCTTTTGTCTCAGTGAGGCCTTTCTGTAGGATGTCTGCATCACCTGTGGAGTTAATAATGGCTCCCAGATTGCAGTCATTTGCAAACTTGGTCAGCCAGAGTCACTCACCTAGTGATATAGGGAATTATGCCTAGTTTGGTGAGTTTATCAATAATTCCTGAGTGAGAAATGGTATAAAACGTCTTGGCCAGATTGAGGTAGGCTGTATGGACTGCCTTACCTTCATCCTCAGCCCTGGTGACTGACTTAAAGAAGTCAACCAGGTTGATCAGGCATGATCTCACATTCACAAAGCCAAATTGTGTGGGGTCTAGAGTTTGGAGATTTCTTATATCTTTGTTGTTAATTAGGTCCATGATGTTGTGCTCCATAGCTTTACATATCAGACTCATCAGGATAATGGAGCAATAATTCCCAGGGTCTGTAGTCACTCCCCTTTATAGAGAGGGATGACTGTAGCAGTGTGCCATTCAGTAGGGACAAAGCCTGAGGTGAGGCTGTAACTGAACAGGACACACAGATGTGGTGCCAGTTCTCTTTGTAGTTCACATAGAACACAGCCAGGGATGTTATTATGTCCCATGGAAGCTGTATTCTTAGCCTTGGACAATGCAGCTTTAACCTGTGCTGCAATAATGCTGGGTGCCTGGCATTCTTTTGGTATTGTGAT
This sequence comes from Protopterus annectens, assembly GCF_019279795.1. Lineage (NCBI taxonomy): Eukaryota > Metazoa > Chordata > Ceratodontiformes > Protopteridae > Protopterus > Protopterus annectens. The sequence goes on along the minus strand of NC_056726.1, from coordinate 274,821,283 downwards.
TGGTCTTTTGGGGGCGGGGGGTAAAATTGGCACTGAATCTGTCAGCCAGTTTGCTGGCAATATCTGTTGCCTCAGTATAGAAGGTACCATTGTGTAGTAACTCAGTGCAAATCAGGGTATTGCCGTGGAGGTTCTTGATATAGCTATAGAAGGCTTTGTGATTGTTTTTAGTGCCTGTCACAATTCTGCCTTCATAGCTGGCTTTAGAGGATTTGATGAGGGATCTCAACTTTTTTTGAGGCTAATAAGGGAGTTTTTCCAGTCTTGGGACTTCACCTTTTTCTGCAACAGTTTCTTCCTTCTGTTGTAGAGTTTATTAATGGTAGGGGACCACCAGATCGGCTTCCTTTTTTTGGAGGAGAGCATCTTGGTTCTGCTGGGTATGGCTAATTCCATGCATTTATGTACATGTTCGTACAGTGCATTGGTGTATGATTTGGCAGTGATGCAGCTATTTTCCATTGGCATGGGTGCTGTGAAGTTAGCCACCTCTATTTTTAGGATCCCAAAGTCATATTTGGAGAAGTTTTTCAAGGTGATTACCTTTGCGGGGGGTGTGGGTGAGATGTGGGTTTCCATGGGGATTAGTTTATGGTCGGATCTGACCAGGGAGGGATTGACTACTGGGGTAGAGTAATGGCAGCCCATGTTAGTATAACCAGATCAAGGATGTTGCTTCCTCTAGTGGGGGTCAGAATGAGCTGGTCCAGAGAATTGGAATTGATGAATTCCAGGAAGCACTGGGTCTGTGTATTGGTGCTTGAGTAGTTTTCCCAGTTGATGGAGGGGTAGTCCTAGTAAGAGAGCATTGGGTTGGACTTTGATAGATTCTGGGGTGCTTAGGAATGTGAAGTGAGAGTCTAGGGACATGGTTGGGGACCTATAGCATGCTATGACATGGATTGCCATCTTACCCAATGTTAGTTGTATCTAAAGTATCTCACATGTGTTATGCTGGGTTACTAGTCTGGAGGTGTGCATATCCTTTATGAATATGGAGACACCACCACCTTTGGAGCTTCAGTCCATGTTTTGGGGCTGAAAGGTGTGGAATGCGTTATAGCCTGGTAGTGCAGGGGTGCTTTCTGCTGCTTAAGGTTTCCATTGCAGCACAAATGTCAATGTTCTCCATTTTGAGGAGTGCTTTGAGCAAGTGCATCTTGAGATTTAGACTTCTAGCATTGAGCAGCATTACCCACAGATTGCATTTATTTATAGCTGTTATGGTGGTAATTTGGTCTTTGGAACACTGCCTAAAAAAGGCACTATGATGGTGACAAGAGCCTTAGCCAGTGCCCAGAAACCCAGGGGTGACAGATGCAGGCCATCTCTGGCAAAGCATTAACGTCTGTTAATCATGTCATCCCAAGCCGACAGATACTGGATCCCCTTAGAATGACACCAGAAACTTAGCCAATTGTTGAAGTTTGTACTGCGGTATAATTCTGGGTCATGGTAGGATACTCCTCAGGGCTAGTGTCATACCTGCCTGGGCCACATTATCTGAGAGCTCCACCATGTACTTTTCATGTAGTTCAGGGAAGTGCATCTCAGTTCATTCACACCCACATAGACAATGACAGTTATACTTGTACTTGTTGTGGAGTGACCTGAGTGCATGTGTTATGTGTTGGATTCTGGCACCTGATAGACATCTGACTGTTACCTTCTCCTTATTCAACCTAGTGAGTGGGACATCTGTGTGCTTCACTATTCAGTCACCTATGATTAGTGTATTGGGCAAGGTGTTCAGCCTTAGGGTCTTAGGTTGAAGTTCACACTGTGGAGGTGAGCTATGTGTCCTGAGGTTTGTGCTGTGTTGTGGTGGTTGAGTGCATTTCTGTCTTGGAGATCTCTGCTGTTTAGGTAAATTTCTATTGCGAGCCTCCGCGAAGGTGGGTGTGTGGTTTCTGTTTTTATGTTAGAGCTGTGATAGTGGGTGTTCTGGAGGGCTATGTGTTCCATGTGGTGTGGTGCAGGTGTTAACCTTCTCCTCTTGACCAGCTAGTCCAGTGTTGGCTGGAGAGTGCATAGCTTCCAATTTGGTGATATAAGTGTGTCTCTCACAAGTCTAAGTGTTGGGAGGTAAAAGGAGAGGGTTGTCTGTGTACATGAGGCAGTTGCTACACTGCATCAGAATGCCCAAGTGCACCAGGTTAATAGGAGAAAGCAAAGGGGAACTGGCCTTTAATAATGCCAGGAGGGATGGTCATAACTACTAAGTACTGGAGCTATTTCCATGAAGAATGACTAGTGCTGATGGCACTTGGGTATGCAACAATAATTGCTACAAAAACCTGTTGAAGTGCAAAGTATTTAGGCTATTTGAAGTGCAAGAGAGAAAGAACTTGCAAGACCTAAGGGAAAAACTGAAGAGCAGACTTTCTGGCACCAGTAATAGTTGACCTCAGATCGGCGCTGCTGCATAGAGCTTAAATAAGCACAAACCCGTGCAAATGTGGACTTTTAAACCAGAAAGTTGAAAGGGATAGAAAAACTGCTGAAACAGCCAATAAACTACTATTTCTGGACCAGAAACAAATCCACTTATAGTAGATAGGCTACCTAGTGCTTACCACTCCCACTGATAAGCTAGAAGGCTTCCCTCCAACACAGAAAGACTTGGGGGTTTAGAAGCTTCCAAACAGTCCTGGATACAGCAAATCTGTATCTAGACTAGATTAGTTACAGGAAAGGTGGGAAACAAGTGCAAATGTGGACTTTTAAACCAGAAAGTTGAAAGGGATGGAAAAACTGCCAAAATGGCCAATAAACTACAATTTCTGGGCCAGAAATCACTCCTCCTGTGGTAGATAGGCTACTTAGTGCTTACCACTCCCACTGATAAGCTAGAAGCCTTCCCTCCAACACAGAAAGGCTTGGGCGGGGGACTCAGAAGCTTACAAACATTCCTGGACACATCAAATCTGTATATGGACTAGACTAGTTACAGGAAAGGCAGGAAACAATCTTAGAACTTTTTGTTGTTGTTGTTGTTTTTACAGAAAAGCACCTAAAACAGCAGTAAAATAATTCAAATGCAGTGCAAGCTAGCACACTTGAGTGTGTAGCAATATTAAAGCAAATACAGTTTAAATAAATGCAATTAAATTTAAAAAATGACTAAAACAAGTGCAGAGAGCAGTAAATTAGGAAAAAAATCAAGATGGAGGCACTTAGATTATCGGAAAACAATGCTAGCAAATATATAAGTAATTCAGTCAAGCAAAAGTTAAGACAGTGCAGAACTGTGAACAGTTAAAAAGTGCCAAAAAATAAATTTATTAGCTCTATATTTATAGATTGTTTGAGAAGCATAAACATTCAGAACACAATGAGATTCTAGCAATGGTAAATTGTAACAAAGTGTTTTTTTTTTTTTTTTTTTTTAGTAAAGTGGAAAGGGAGAAAGGAGGAACAGAAGATAATTCAAGGTTAAGAAACTAAGTGGGTTGGCCTTCTTACATGTTCTATCGGTATTAGGTAGAATGAGCTAATGACATTAGACTGGGAGGAGTATCCCAGATCATATTTACAGTAGGGGCGGGCAACTGTAAAGCCGCCAAGTATAAGAACTAGACACCAATAGGGAGAAAATGTGGGAAACTATGCTACAGCTACTAGCTACACTATTTTAGGCAGAAAATACTACAAAAATGTTTATCACAGCAGAAAAACAGCAGTGAGCCACTAAATTAAAGTTTTAAACAGATAAAAGAGCAAGGAGACTATAGAGAATGCTTTTAACTGCAAACAAATCAGTTATATGATACACTCCTTGGCAGAAAATCAGAACAAACAAACAGATGCTTAACAAATGGAGAACATTTCCAGTTAATACCTTTCACAGAGCGAAACTAGCTAAAAAATCTTTCTACACAGCGTGACAGTAAAAATCTTATTTATCAGGCCCTGTAAAGCAGACACTTTTAGTACTACTGTTCAGATTCATTTATAGCAATAAAATACAGTAAAAGGTATGCAGCAGACTATAAAAAGTGCTATAAATGGCTAGAATAAGCAATAACTAATAAAAATAAGCAACAACAAAAAAAAAACAGGATACTTATTGTTATATATCACAGATCAGAGTGTGGTCAGTGTCCCTCCCCCTCTCAGCTCAGTGTGTATAGACAGAAATCTTCTCAAAGTAAACGCTTAAATACCAGAAGGTACAACCTGAAACAAATTAAAAAAAGCTCAGAAGAACCAATGAGTGCTTACTCCAAGCCCTATACCAGACGACCTTTACTAGCCAGCAGCCAATAGACAACAGAACTCTCACTAAAGTGAAGAAAGGCTTCTGCTAAGTCAAGATGGCCTGGAACATGTGCTTAGAAGAAACACTGCAAACAAACAACCAAGTCACAGAAACAGCAAACCTGAACTGGGTTGTGCTACAGCTACTAGCTATACTATTTTAGGCAGAAAACACTACAGAAATGTTTATCACAGCAGAAAAACAGCAGTGAGCCACTAAATGAAAGTTTTAAACAGATAAAGGAGTAAGGAGACTCTAGAGAATATATATATATATATATATACACACACACACACACACACACACACACACACACACACACACACACACACACACACACACACACACACACACACACACTATCTATCTATCTATATATATATATATATATATATATATATATATATATATATGCCATGCACACCAGTTAACTAGCCTGTATTGCTCATACTGTCACATACAGGTATAGCAGTATCCCTCATAACACCTCCAGCAAATGTTACAGTGCCAAGACAGTGCAGTTGATTACACTCGTAGAGTGTGGATGTATCATAATAGTTGTACAAGTGTGTTAGTGCAGAATAATCTCTGATCACTATGAATCACATATGTTATGTCAGAGACAAGGGGCTACTGGTGATATTATTCTGATATTGTCCATGATTGTGGTTGATTTTTTTTAATGCTGTCCATGAGATTTTACCTGTGTCTCATTTGCTAGAGACCTCTGCTGAGATTGCACTCATATTCAGGCAAATCAGTTTGCACAGCTTCGCAACATGCAATTGTATGTCAGATCCCTGATAGATGTCCTCACTATTATTCATGTAAGGATGATTATCTGACACAGACATCCTCCCCATTGTTATGTCATCTTGTGTGACAGTCACATAATACACAATTTAATTGTGCAGTCCCCACTGTACCATACTGGTATGTGGTTGGTGTTGCTACAACCATCTTCCATACCCTCATCTGCTGTACATTAGGTTGTTTCACCTATCCTTTTTCCCTGTGTTCACTGCTACAATTCATGTGCATGTCTCTATTCAGTACACACACTTCCCCTGCATTTTTATTTTAAATGGCAGTCCATTTACCATTAAAGATCATTTACACAGCTCCAGTACATAATGCCAGGAATGGGATAGCAGAATACTCTGCACTGTAGATAAACTGTCCTCTACTGTGTTTGGACCATATACTTAACATTCATACCACTCAACTGTCCAGATTTTCACAGAATATCCAGATGTGTTCCTTATCAAATTTGTGGCTTTCTGCCATATCACTAGGATGATCTCAGAACTGATGTGACTCAATATAACATACTTTTGAGTTTCAGACTTCATATCCTTCAAAACACATATCTAAACCCCTGATTATTTTAGCACAGTTTTACAGGGCGAATTTGTCAAATACATCCCTATTTCTGGGTCATTGTCTCCTCATTATGTTGCCCCTTTTCCAGATGTCTTGCACTAACAGATTGAGAGCTATCTGTAAAGCCTTGGTGGTTATTGTGGCATTTCATGGAAAACCGCAGACCGTCAGTGCTCTGATTAAAACAGGAGTGCTATCCATGTTCACTTACAAAGTTTTCTGGCCAATGACACTGCTGCCAGCCACAGAACTTTGCTTATTTATGTTTAAATGCAGTATGCACCATGAATATGAAAACCCATGAAAACCCAGTCACTGGGGATGCACAAGCCAGTGCATGCTTTTGTGCCAGTCCCAAGCCCGGATAAATGAGGAGGGTTGCATCAGAAAGGGCATCCGGCGTAAAATTTTGCCAAATCATACATGCGGACAACAGTACAGATATACATACTGGATCGGTCAAGGCCCAGGTTAACAACAACCGCCACCAGTACTGTTGGCCAACAGGGTGCTGGCGAAAATTGGGCTACTGTTGACCGAAGGAGGAGAAGAGGGGGAAGGCATGCCTGAAGGCAGGTAAAGGCTAGGACTGTGATAGTGAGGGTTGGAACTTTGAATGTTGGCAGTATGACTGGTATAGGGAGAGTGCTAGCTGATATGATGGACCGAAGGAAGGTTGGTATATTGTGTGTGCAAGAGACCAGATGGAAGGGGAGCAAGGCTAGGTGTATCGGAGGTGGGTTCAAATTGTTTTATCATGGTGTGGATGGGAAGAGAAATGGTGTAGGGGTTATCCTGAGGGAACAGTATGCTAAGAGTGTTTTGGAGGTGAAAAGAGTGTCGGATAGAGTGATGTTTATGAAGCTGGAAATTGATGGTGTAATGATGAATGCTGTTAGTGCATATGCTCCACAAGTTGGGTGTGCGATGGATGAGAAAGAAAAAAATTTGGAGTGAGTTGGATGAAGTTGTGATGGCTGTACCCAAGGGTGAGAGACTGGCGATTGGAGCAGATTTCAATGGGCATGTTGGTGAAGGGAACAGAGGGGATGAGGAAGGGATGGGTAGGTATGGTGTTAAGCAAAGGAATGCAGAAGGTCAGATGGTAGTGGATTTTGCAAAAAGGATGGACATGGCTGTGATGAATATGTATTTTAACAAGAGGGAGGAGCATAGGGTGACATACAAGAGTGCAGGAAGATGCACAAAGGTGGATTATATCTTATTTAGAAGGGCCAGTCTGAAGGAGATTGGAGACTGTAAAGTGGTGGCAGGGGAAAGTGTAGTTAGGCAGCCTAGGATGGTGGTTTGTAGGATGACATTGGTGATCAAGAAGAGGAGGAGGAGTGTGAGGGCAGCACCAAGGATCAAATGGTGGAAACTGAAAAAGGGTAATTGTGAGGTGGAGTTCAGGGAAGAGTTAAGACAAGCACTGGGTGGCAGTGAAGAGTTACCGAATAGCTGTGTAACTACAGCAGAGCTAGTAAGAGAGATGGCTAGAAAGGTGCTTGGTGTGACATCTGGAAAGAGGAAGGAGGACAAGGAGACCTGGTGGTGGGATGAAGAAGTACAGGAGAGTATACAGAGAAAGAGGTTGGTGAAGAAGAAGTGGGATTGTCAGACAGATGAAGAAAGTAGACAAGAGTATAAGGGGATGAGGTGCATGGCAAAGAGAGAGGTGGCGAAGGATAAAGATAAGGCATATGAAGAGTTGCATGAAAGGTTGAACAGTAAGGAGGGAGAAAAGAACCTGTACCAATTGGCTAGAGAGAGTGCCGAGCTAGTAAAGATGTGCAGCAGGTAAGGGTGATAAAGGATAATGAGGGAAACGTACTCACAAACGAGGAGTGTGTGTTGAGCAGATGGAAAGAGTACTTTGAGGGGCTGATGAATGAAGAGAATGAGAGGGAGAGAAGGTTGGATGATGTGCGGATAGTGAATCATGAAGTGCAGTGGATTAGCAAGGAGGAAGTAAGGATAGCCATGAAGAGGATAAATAATGGAAAGACTGTTGGTCCAGATGACATACCTGTGGAAACATGGAGGTGTTTAGGTGAAATGGCAGTAGAGTTTTTAACTAGATTGTTTAATGAAATCTTGGAAAGTGAGAGGATGCCTGAGGAATGGAGAAAAGGTGTTTTGGTACCGATTTTTAAGAATAAGGGTGATGTGCAGAGCTGTAGTAACTACAGAGGGATTAAATTGATCAGTCACAGCATGAAGTTATGGGAAAGAGCAGTGGAAGCTAGGTTAAGAAGGGATGTGATGATTAGTGATCAGCAGTATGGTTTCATGCCAGGAAAGAGCACTATAGATATGATGTTTGCTCTGAGAGTGTTAATGGAGAAGTACAGAGAAGGTCAGAAGGAGATGCATTGTGTCTTTGTGGACTTAGAGAAAGCATATGACAGGGTGCCTAGAGAGGAGTTGTGGTATTGTATGAGGAAGTCGGGAGTGTCAGAGAAGTATGTAAGAGTGGTACTGGATATATACAAGGGTAGTGTGACAGCGGTGAGGGCTGCAGTGGGAGTGACGGATCCATTTATGGTGGAGGTGGGATTACATCAAGGATCAGCTCTGAGCCCTTTCTTATTTGCAATGGTGATGGACAGGTTGACATACAAGATCAGACAGGAGTCCCCGTGGACTATGATGTTTGCAGATGACATTGTGATCTGTAGTGAGAGTAGGGAACAGGTGGAGGAGACCTTGGAGAGGTGGAGATATGCTTTAGAGAGAAGAGGAATGAAGGTCAGCAGGACTAAGATAGAATATATGTGTGTGAATGAGAGGAAGGATAGAGGAATGGTGAGGATGCAAGGAGTAGATGTGGCAAAGGTGAATGAGTTTAAATACTTGGGATCAACAGTTCGAGTAATGGTGAGTGTGGAAGAGAGGTGAAGAAGAGAGTACAGGCAGGATGGAGTGGGTGGAGAAGAGTGTCAGGAGTGATTTGTGACAGATGAGTACCAGTAAGAGGGAAAGGGAAGGTCTACAAGAGGTTAGTGAGACCAGCTATGTTATATGAGTTGGAGACAGTGGCACTGACAAAAAGGCAGGAGTTAGAGCTGGATGTGGCAAAGTTAAAGATGTTAAGATTTGCTCTTGGTGTAACGAGGGTGGACAGGATTAGGAATAAGTATATTAGAGGGTCAGCCCAGGTTGGAAGGTTTGGAGACAAAGCCAGAGAGGCAAGATTACATTGGTTTGGACATGTGCTGAGGAGGGATGCAGAGTATATTGGGAAAAAGATGCTAAGGATGAAGCTGCCAGATAACAGGAAAAGAGGAAGGCCTAAGATAAGGTTTATGGATGTGGTGAGAGAGGACATGCAGGTGGTCGGTGTGACAGAGCAAGATGCAGAGGACAGGAAGAAATGGAAACAGTTGATCCGCTGTGGCAACCCCTAACAGGAGCAGCCGAAAGAAGAAGAAGAAGATTATCCATGTTCACATACAAAGTTTTCTGCCCACTGACACTGCTGCCAGCCTCAGAACCTTGCTTATTTATGTTTAAATGCAGTATGCACCATGAATATGCAATGAGCACTGATGCTCACCGCTCACACATGTAAACTCCATGTAAGCTTTGCACGAAAGTTTATTGAATCCCACTTTAAGTGTTGACTCTGTGTAGAACCCAGAATTATGTACCTGATACTACAGTGTAACTTTTAGATAACACATACACTGTTGTCTCCATAACTATACTAATATAATGCTCAGTACCTCAAGATCACTGATATTGACTTTGCATGTGCAGCAAGGGTACTGCTTGGAATGTCATGTTATGTACATATCACTGCACCCACCTGAATTGTACTGACTGCTATTTGAGGCTCTACCACTCTTTAGGATCCTATCCTGATTCTTATTTATGGATCTCTGCATGATATGGATCCTCTCTAAGTGAGTTTCTGATCACCTATACTCCAATATGCCAACTTCAGTCAGGGAGAGGCTAGCAATGTATTAACCAATATATATGGAAACATATGGTCACAGCACCTTTGCTTATCTATTATTAGTTCTGTGGATTTTATGAGACTAAGTCAGTAAGACCTCTGGCACCAGTATTTATTCTAGCTGCATTTTATTTTCATTACAGATTCTGTGCATTATATCCCAAGTTACATATTGCTCAGTGTATATATATATATATATATAACTTCTGTGTAGTGAACTGTATTTTGTATTTTAAATTTTATGAAATACTTATCTTCACTTTTCTAAATAAATAAAGTTCACCTTCATAGTAAATATTTTCAAGTACCTAAATAAATAAAGTTTAGGTTAATAATAAGAATATTGCAATGCTCTTTGAAGGAAATATTTTTGCCGCATACTTTTTTTTTGCTTTAGGATAAGGAGACAGATTTATATACAATTTTTAGCAGACCTTATCACAGATGTTTAAATCACAGTGGTTTATAGTTTGTATTACACAGGATACATGAATTGTTTGTGTTTTGTGCTGGATAGTGTAGATATAGAACACAATGGTGTCAGATATTTATTGCACAATAACTGTTCTTTAGTGCCACTGATATGATGTAGGCAGATTACTCATTCACATACAAAATGGCTAAAGTGGAACCTTAAGTGTGTGAATGGGGAAATGCCCTTTTACCAAGGCAGAATAACTTCAAAACTAATTATATTAAACAAGGAATGCAGCCCACCATCACATGGCTACAGAAGGTTTTGCATACCATAGATAATCAAACTTAGGCATTCTACCTTCAACCATATTTTTTCATCTAATAGTACAGTCCAGCCATTTTGCATGTCTCTCAGTAATCCTGAACTGTATGAGACTAGTGCACTCAGTTACATGCTAAGCACCAAAATAACAGAACCAAGAAAAGAAGACAGGCTGAATTTGCATTTTAAGGGGTTTTATTTCTTTCTTCAGAAGGGACTGATTTGGAGTATATGAAATTCTGCATTATGCCTTATTTTTAGGCCAAACCTGATACAGCACATAAAACCGCGCTACAACTTCAGCAAGGGTTCTAGATATCAAAATATAAGAAAGGTGGGTTATTTATTTTTAGGTATTACTACTTGTTAATAAGAAAATAATTGAGCATAACTCTGAAACGTCTGTTAAGAACGAATCATTGTTATACTATAGCAATGCTCCAAAAATTTTTAATAATGATTGTTGTTTTATGTTTTACTTCTAAAAGAAACATCCATGTAAACCCTAGAATCCTGGTCACAATAATATCCCTATCAATAGTGCATAAACATGATTCCATTGGATGCATAAGTGCAGGAAGTATCAATAATGAACGAAAATGGAGAAACCACTGTGCAAATATGATAAAACCAAGAAAAAAATAACACAGCTCATGGCCGGAGTCTGAATCACTGAAATTCACATTATTTAAACAACAAAAATTAATACAGATTGAACACTTTCATCCCCTAAACTGGGACTTCATCAGAATCAATTCATTAAGAAACACTTCATCTATTTATACCTTCACAATTAATTACATAATTTAATTAATAATACCTTAAGAAACCATTTAAAAAATATATGTAATGCTGTAAAATGTTAAAAATATTCACACTGGAAACCTCTTGTATTTAAATAATTCTAAGAAATTCTAAAAACAGAATGAATGCAACTCCCCTCCTATAAAACATATAAATGATCCTAAAACTGCCTTCTTATTAGTTCTGCCTGCCACAGTCCATCTCTTTCACTGCTACTGTAAGGCCCACAACAAAGGTGACAAATCCTACTGTGTGATAGGCCTAGTAGCAGAATGGTAACTGTGGCCAAGACCAAAGCTATTGGAGTGAGCTATACAGTGTCACTAAGTGCATATGCGCATACTGTAAGAGCTGACTTACTGCTATACAGACCACACACAATGACAAAGTGTAACAATATGTGATAACTGATAAAGGAACAGGGCTATATACTATCACTGCAGTACCTACACAGGTCAAGATGCTATAGAACTCTCTATAGAATGCCCGCAGGAAACGGAAAACAAGGGATGTGCCCTCAGTATGGAAGAAAATGAGTTAAGAGAAGAGTTGCTTGATTTAATAGACAAAGACAGATATATCAAGAACAATGAGAAAAATAGACTGCAGAAGCTTAATAAAACCCCAAAAGTCAGAAGCTTGATAGAACAAATGAACACAGTAATTAGGACTGTCTAGAGAAATCCATGTGATATAACAGAAGTAAACAAAATATATTACTGTGCAGCTGAACTAATAACTGATAAAGTTCTACCACAGGAACACAGGGTAGCGAGGGAAAAGAGGGGGCAAAAGTGAATACCATCATGGAAATATCGAATAGCAAAAACTATAAAGCAGCTAAGACAAGAAATATCATTGTTAAAAGATTATAGAAGAGGGAATAGATCAACAAAAATACTAAGAAAGATAGATGCTATAAAAGCAATGTTCAGTATTAGAACAGACCAGGATCTATTATGCACTAATGGAGATAAACTAAAAATTTCAAAACAGGTAGAAAGACTTAGAAGATACAAAAATAAATATAAGGGAAAAGCACAACATAAGTAATTTATTGATGACACAAAAAAGTTTTATAGAGAATTGGGAAATAAGGTAAAAATAGACCACCAAAAAAGAGGAAGTGGATACATTTTGGAGAAGTATCTATGAAGATCCTGTGGAACCTAACAAAGATGCTAAATGATGCAAAAAACAAAAACCGTTGAAATCCAAAAGCGTACCACGGAGACCTTGTACCAGCAACAGCAAAAGTGTAGTCTTAGAATTTTATTTTACAAAGGTGCAGCTTCCTCAGAGAAAACAAATTAACAATGAGGTAAAATGCACGCCCCTTTTATACAGATCAAAAGGGAAATGACAACATGGTAAGGCAAAACTCATTGTAATCTTGAAAAACAAATATAGAACTTCACAAAGTCAACATATTCCGCGAAGAGAATATGCAAGCCATAATTCATGTTCATAATAACCATTTAGAAATGTGAAATGTTACCAAAGGGATAAACATAAAATTAAAATAAAATATTTAAAAAAATTTTTAAAAAAATATATGAAATCATAACATTGAAAATGGAAAAGTTCAACATGAAAATCAATCAAGTAGTAACTCATAAAAAATAAGTAATACTAAGCAACAGTGGATTAAAAACTGGGTGAAAAAGTGCTAGTCACCCATTGTAAATATAAGGCATGGTAAACGCCTATATGACATATAGGTGTGTGTTTAACAAACAACTATAACTACTGAGACCTAAGCTGTAACTTGCTATAGGTGGTGCCTCAGCCAAAGCACACCACTTGAAGACAAGAACAAAGCAGGGAAAAACATTGGAAGAAACCTTTGTGTTAGTAAGGTATACCTGCAAAGAAAGGTGCTACCTTAAGTAACTCCTCAACTTGAGTACTGCTGAGATGTTGCAATTTTCATTTAAACCCGGGTAGCAAAATGAGTCTAAACGCAATTGCCACTCCAGTTCACGTACTTCTAAAAGAAGAGTTATAGGGCCTCCCCGAATGTTATTGGTCACTTGATCTATGGCCATAAACGAAAAGGAGTGCCCAGGATGGTTGTCAATGTGTTTAGCCAAGGCATTAACATCAGAATTCTTCTTAATTGCATACATATGCTCATAAACACGGTCCCTAAGTCTGCGATCAGTCTTCCCCAGATAGAATGAGGGACAGCAATCACAGAGGGCCAAGTATACAACTGATCTACTTTCACAATTGAGTGGAGCTTGAATTGAATACTTCCTGTCCCTTATAGTGTAGGTCTGCCCTACCCTCATTTTGTGGCACCAATTGCAAAAACCGCATGGGTACATACCCATGCGTTTGTTGAAAGTTTTTTTGGTTAGGTCCCTCTGTAAAAGTTCCTTAAGATTATTGTTTCTCTTAAAAACAAAGTTAGGAAAGAGGCCTAATTTCTCAGAGAAGCCTGGGCTCCCCAAAATAAATTGCCAGTTTTTCTTAATAAGTGCAATAGTAGTCTGAGTATTAAGACTAAAAGTATGGACGTAACTGTTGGCAAAACCATGGTTGGTCAGAGAGATGTCATTAGGAGAGGGGAAACCCTCAATGAGTGACTGTGAAGTGTTATTGGTACTAAGGTTGAGTAATGTATGGCTTTGCAAGATTGGTTTATAAACCCCATTTGTCCTTTTAGCTGTAACTTCTAACCTAATTTCATCAATAAGATGTCTTGGGTAACCCCTATTGAGGAACATGTTACACAAAAGTGTGCATTCGTTCTGGAAGGTGTCAAAATCACTGCACATTCTAACAGCCCTGACCATTTGGCCCTTCACAATAGATTTCTTTTGTTTGAAGGGATGGTGGCTTGTGAAGTGCAGGAACGAATTACAGTATGTTGGCTTTCTGTAAACACAAGATGTGTAGGTGTTCCCTTCCTTTCTCAACTTTACGTCGAGGTAGTCAATTTCTAAAGATGAAAATTTTGAAGTAAATTTCAAGAAATTAGTTGTGCCATTTAGAAACTGTAAAAAGTCCATGGCTTCTATGTCATTACCATGGAAAAGGATGAAAATATCGTCCAGGTATCGTGTGTAAAATTTTACTGCCTGCATCCTTTCACTAGATGAAAAAAGGAAGTTCTTTTCCCAAAAACCCATGAAAAAATTGGCGACAGAAGCCCCACAAGGGGAGCCCATTGCCACACCTTTTTTCTGTAAAAAGTACTCCTTATCAAAGAGGAAGTAGTTGGATGAAAGGACTATGTCCAAGACTTCTGTGACCAAGTCAATTTCAATTTGTGGTGCTCCACAGTCTAAAAGCAAAAGTGAAATCCATTCCACAGCCTCTTGGTGTGGAATGGAGGTGAATAAATCAACAACGTCGATGATGAGAAAGTTATTCTCATCATCGAACGGAATGGTGTTGAAGTTGCCTAGGAAAGACCAGGAATCTTTACATACACCCCGAAGTTCCTTCAGATATTTAGACAGGATAGTGTCCACCAATTTGGCACTGGGATATGTCATAGATGATCTACCATCAACCAATAGGTGGATTGTTGACATCCTTATGGACCTTGGGGATGCCAAACATGACTGGAATTTTTGGCAATGAGATGTCGATGAAATTGTAAGTTTCAAGGTCAATCTTACCCTGTAAGAACAAGTCTCGGAAAACACCCCTCATCATGTTATGGGTACGGTGTATTTCATTAAGGGAGGCTGGGGAGTAGGCAGATGTATTAAGGACATCAAGCATTTTTTCAGTGTACATTAAGTTGTCCATAATTACAAGTCCGCCTCCTTTATCAGGTTTGACTACTCGGACTGGGTAGTGACATAATTCATCTAAAAGGGAAACTTGTTCTTTAGTGATGTTGTACCGAGAGGTTTCGGTATAGTTGTTACATGCCTTAAAGGAATGTCTGATATCTGCTTCACAGACCCTTTCAAAAAGCTGAAGAGAAGGATGAATGGGGGGGTTGTACACACTCGGTAATTTGAGAGAGTCGTGTGGCAAGGCAACTTGCTAAACAGTAACTTGAAGTTTAACTTTCGAAGCATTTTAACTCGATAAGTTCCTTAGAGATGTCACCCATTTTACTAGGGACAAAGGTATAGCCAAGGGCAAGTAACTCAACTAGTTCTTCCCTTAGTTCAAAGTCTGTAAAATTGTAAATAGTGAAATCACCTTTACGGTTAAGTATGATTCTTGGGGCTTGGTGTGAATGACAGGGGTTAAGGTCAGCAGTAGTGGTAGAAAAAGAAGAGTCTACTACTGTATGGGAGAGATGTGGGGTCGAACAGTCAAGAACTGAAAGACCAGGGGAAATTTCTTCCCCTTCTACCTCTTGTTGTGAAATTGTCGGTGATTGCGGTTGCCTAAAAAACTATTATTGTTTTTATTAGTGTTAGTCCTGTTTGTGTTGGTGCTATTGTTGCCTTGATTACCCTTCTTAAATCCTTTAATCCTGTCACTGCGTCTAGGGCCTACCTCGTCTACCCCTACCTCATCTTCATGAAATTGAGGACTGGCTGAGACAGGATGGGGTGGAGGGTTAGATTGTTCCTGGTGAGTACTGATAGTAGTGTTATGAGATTCAGGGGCCTGTAATTTAGGATATGCAACGTTATCCTGATAGGCCAATCTGTCTCTGACTAATTTTTTGTTCTTGTTAAGCTTTAGTTTAACAAGAAGCGTGTTAATACTGGAAAGGGTACGGTCATAATCGAACCTGTACCTTGCAAAATTCAAGTCTGCTTTAATCTTCTTATCTAAAACATCAATCTCCTTCAAGAGGACACAAACATGTTGGTTATAATGTTTCACAATTAACTGTAACAGGTCTAAACCTTGTTGTTGAAATAAGTCCTTTAAGTCACAAAGGAAATTGCTGTTATTGATTAAACCTGAAGGAGAAAAAGTGCTACGCAGACCTTTTGGAACCAGTTTCTCATGGATGCACTGGTTAAAGTAACCAATCTCAAGCTGCAGCTTTTTCAGTTTGAGAATTTTACTGTCAAAGATTTTTAATTTATTAGACAGTAACTCGTTACTGGAAATGCTATCATGCTGTCCTACTGTACTTTCCATAGGATTAGAAAAGACAAAATTGTCCGTATTTGTCATCCATTCAGAGAAAACGAATGGGGCATTCACATTGTCAGTATGGCCCGAAAAAGAACCAGTGTTATCAGCTGCAGCTGTACGTAAAGAAGAAGTTGCAGGCCCAGTAAGCCAACCAGAGTTAATTGTATTATAGTTAGCTGAATGTTCTCCGCTACTGCTAATACCTGCTCCTAATAAAAGGGCAGGAACACCATTAGGAAAAGTACCTGTAGTTGCTTCCAATCTGGAACCGCTAGTAACGGGGACAGCAGATGTAGATGTAGGAGGCGGTAGTGCGCTGTGTTCATTTGCAGGATGAAGAGGTTGTCCTGCCGGTATTGGAGAACCAGAGCTCGCCTGTGTACTATTAGGGGCTGTAGAGCCTTGGATAAGTAGAGTTGTAGAAGCTACCTGGCGGTTCCTGTTGCCATTGATACCTTCCAATAAGTCAAAGCGTGCATAAAGCTTGTCGAGCCTTTCCGACAACGAAATCAGCAAGGCAGGCACATCAAGAAGTGAGTTAGGTTGCACTTCCTTCACACTAGGGTTAGAGAAGATGCGAGGGCTGCTGGGACTAACAGGGCTCCCCGTGGCCATGTAAACAAACAGGCAGATGCAAAAAACAAAAACCGTTGAAATCCAAAAGCGTACCACGGAGACCTTGTACCAGCAACAGCAAAAGTGTAGTCTTAACGAATTTTATTTTTCACAAAGGTGCAGCTTCCTCAGAGAAAACAAATTAACAATGAGGTAAAATGCACGCCCCTTTTATACAGATCAAAAGGGAAATGACAACATGGTAAGGCAAAACTCATTGTAATCTTGAAAAACAAATATAGAACTTCACAAAGTCAACATATTCCGCGAAGAGAATATGCAAGCCATAATTCATGTTCATAATAACCATTTAGAAATGTGAAATGTTACCAAAGGGATAAACATAAAATTAAAATAAAATATTTAAAAAAAAATAAATAAAAATATCCACCCCATCCTGTCTCAGCCAGTCCTCAATTTCATGAAGATGAGGTAGGGGTAGACGAGGTAGGCCCTAGACGCAGTGACAGGATTAAAGGATTTAAGAAGGGTAATCAAGGCAACAATAGCACCAACACAAACAGGACTAACACTAATAAAAACAATAATAGTTTTTTAGGCAACCGCAATCACTGACAATTTCACAACAAGAGGTAGAAGGGGAAGAAATTTCCCCTGGTCTTTCAGTTCTTGACTGTTCGACCCCACATCTCTCCCATACAGTAGTAGACTCTTCTTTTTCTACCACTACTGCTGACCTTAACCCCTGTCATTCACACCAAGCCCCAAGAATCATACTTAACCGTAAAGGTAATTTCACTATTTACAATTTTACAGACTTTGAACTAAGGGAAGAACTAGTTGAGTTACTTGCCCTTGGCTATACCTTTGTCCCTAGTAAAATGGGTGACATCTCTAAGGAACTTATCGAGTTAAAATGCTTCGTTCGAAAGTTAAACTTCAAGTTACTGTTTAGCAATGAAGTTGCCTTGCCACACGACTCTCTCAAATTACCGAGTGTGTACAACCCCCCCATTCATCCTTCTCTTCAGCTTTTTGAAAGGGTCTGTGAAGCAGATATCAGACATTCCTTTAAGGCATGTAACAACTATACCGAAACCTCTCGGTACAACATCACTAAAGAACAAGTTTCCCTTTTAGATGAATTATGTCACTACCCAGTCCGAGTAGTCAAACCTGATAAAGGAGGCGGACTTGTAATTATGGACAACTTAATGTACACTGAAAAAATGCTTGATGTCCTTAATACATCTGCCTACTCCCCAGCCTCCCTTAATGAAATACACCGTACCCATAACATGATGAGGGGTGTTTTCCGAGACTTGTTCTTACAGGGTAAGATTGACCTTGAAACTTACAATTTCATCGACATCTCATTGCCAAAAATTCCAGTCATGTTTGGCATCCCCAAGGTCCATAAGGATGTCAACAATCCACCTATGCGTGCGCTGGTTGATGGTAGATCATCTATGACATATCCCAGTGCCAAATTGGTGGACACTATCCTGTCTAAATATCTGAAGGAACTTCGGGGTGTATGTAAAGATTCCTGGTCTTTCCTAGGCAACTTCAACACCATTCCGTTCGATGATGAGAATAACTTTCTCACCATCGACGTTGTTGATTTATACACCTCCATTCCACACCAAGAGGCTGTGGAATGGATTTCACTTTTGCTTTTAGACTGTGGAGCACCACAAATTGAAATTGACTTGGTCACAGAAGTCTTGGACATAGTCCTTTCATCCAACTACTTCCTCTTTGATAAGGAGTACTTTTTACAGAAAAAAGGTGTGGTGATGGGCTCCCCTTGTGGGGCTTCTGTCGCCAATTTTTTCATGGGTTTTTGGGAAAAGAACTTCCTTTTTTCATCTAGTGAAAGGATGTAGGCAGTAAAATTTTACACACGATACCTGGACGATATTTTCATCCTTTTCCATGGTAATGACATAGAAGCCATAGACTTTTTACAGTTTCTAAATGGCACGACTGATTTCTTGAAATTTACTTCAAAATTTTCATCTTTAGAAATTGACTACCTCGACGTAAAGTTGAGAAAGGAAGGGAACACCTACACATCTTGTGTTTACAGAAAGCCAACATACTGTAATTCGTTCCTGCACTTCACAAGCCACCATCCCTTCAAACAAAAGAAATCTATTGTGAAGGGCCAAATGGTCAGGGCTGTTAGAATGTGCAGTGATTTTGACACCTTCCAGAACGAATGCACACTTTTGTGTAACATGTTCCTCAATAGGGGTTACCCAAGACATCTTATTGATGAGATTAGGTTAGAAGTTACAGCTAAAAGGACAAATGGGGTTTATAAACCAATCTTGCAAAGCCATACATTACTCGACCTTAGTACCAATAACACTTCACAGTCACTCATTGAGGGTTTCCCCTCTCCTAATGACATCTCTCTGACCAACCATGGACGCGATTTTGCCATCAGTTACGTCCATACTTTTAGTCTTAATACTCAGACTACTATTGCACTTATTAAGAAAAACTGGCAATTTATTTTGGGGAGCCCAGGCTTCTCTGAGAAATTAGGCCTCTTTCCTAACTTTGTTTTTAAGAGAAACAATAATCTTAAGGAACTTTTACAGAGGGACCTAACCAAAAAAACTTTCAACAAACGCAAGGGTATGTACCCATGCGGTTTTTGCAATTGGTGCCACAAAATGAGGGTAGGGCAGACCTACACTATAAGGGACAGGAAGTATTCAATTCAAGCTCCACTCAATTGTGAAAGTAGATCAGTTGTATACTTGGCCCTCTGTGATTGCTGTCCCTCATTCTATCTGGGGAAGACTGATCGCAGACTTAGGGACCGTGTTTATGAGCATATGTATGCAATTAAGAAGAATTCTGATGTTAATGCCTTGGCTAAACACATTGACAACCATCCTGGGCACTCCTTTTCGTTTATGGCCATAGATCAAGTGACCAATAACATTCGGGGAGGCCATATAACTCTTCTTTTAGAAGTACGTGAACTGGAGTGGCAATATTTTCCTACCCGGGTTTAAATGAAAATTGCAACATCTCAGCAGTACTCAAGTTGAGGAGTTACTTAAGGTAGCACCTTTCTTTGCAGGTATACCTTACTAACACAAAGGTTTCTTCCAATGTTTTTCCCTGCTTTGTTCTTGTCTTCAAGTGGTGTGCTTTGGCTGAGGCACCACCTATAGCAAGTTACAGCTTAGGTCTCAGTAGTTATAGTTGTTTGTTAAACACACACCTATATGTCATATAGGCTACCATGCCTTATATTTACAATGGGTGACTAGCACTTTTTCACCCAGTTTTTAATCCACTGTTGCTTAGTATTACTTATTTTTTATGAGTTACTACTTGATTGATTTTCATGTTAAACTTTTCCATTTTCAATGTTATGATTTCATATATTTTTTTTAAATTTTTTTTAAATATTTTATTTTAATTTTATGTTTATCCCTTTGGTAACATTTCACATTTCTAAATGGTTATTATGAACATGAATTATGGCTTGCATATTCTCTTCGCGGAATATGTTGACTTTGTGAAGTTCTATATTTGTTTTTCAAGATTACAATGAGTTTTGCCTTACCATGTTGTCATTTCCCTTTTGATCTGTATAAAAGGGGCGTGCATTTTACCTCATTGTTAATTTGTTTTCTCTGAGGAAGCTGCACCTTTGTTGTGAAAAATAAAATTCGTTAAGACTACACTTTTGCTGTTGCTGGTACAAGGTCTCCGTGGTACGCTTTTGGATTTCAAAGATGCTAAATGGATATAAGAAGTAAAAGAAAGAATAAGAAGTTTAAAGGTACAAAATAAAAAAAAAATTTGCAGACTTGAAGATAGAATTTTTAAGCATCTATCAGATATAAGGTTAAGAAAAGAACATAATGCACTGTACAAGCATGTAGAATTGCATAGTGACCATGTATTTGCCTTGATGGTTATATGTGTTGTAAACAGAAGTCAAAGAATGGGTGACTTGTATAATGAAACCGAATACAGAGAAATGCAATGGATTCTTAGACTGGGAGATGACAAAGCCCCAGGATTAAATGAGGTTGTCCCTTTAAAACCAGCTCTAGCAAAAAGGAAGGTAAACTATTGATTTTCATTGGTTGTGTTATGCTATGTTAGATACTATATTTTTACTATTGTTTTATCATCTGATGAAGGGATTTACCCCAAAGCGCTTATGGTACTGCTTTTATTATTTTAATAAAGTGAAGTTGCTACATACACAGCGTGGTAGTACTTGCCTTACTTTTAGATTTATTATGTTTAAAGGTACAGGATATGAAATGGGATGAGATAACAGTCAGAGAGATTGAAACAAAGTTGAGAAAAGCCTCTAACTGAAAAACCACAGGCCCAGATGCAGTTCCTAACTTTTGGCTTAAAGTATTAACTGCTTTGCACAAGGATTTAGCCACGAGTAAGAACTATTTATATGCGCATCCGGAACACACACCACATTGGTTAACAATATGAAAAACAATGCTCTTACTTAAGAGTGAACATTGCTATTCTGCCTTGCCATTAATCCATTAAGCTAGTTACTTAACAGTTTAGGCATTGGCTACAATCTGATTCCAGGAAAACAACAAAGCCTAATGACTTTTCATCTTCTCTTTGTCGATGATTTAAAATTGTATATAGCTCATCAGATGAGGAACTGAAAGCACAGCTGCAGGTTGTCAAAACTTTTTCAGATGATATTGGAATGTCATTTGGTCTTGATAAATGTGCAAAAGCAACCTTTAAAAAAGGAAAACTGCAGCACCAGGAAAACAATAGTTTGGGACAAGAATGTGATATAAAAGAACTTGAGCAAGAGGGAGTGTATAAATACTTGGGAATTGATGAAGGATCAGCAATAAAACATGAACAAATGCCAATAAAACTTAATAAGGAGTACTTTAGAAGACTTAAATTAATCCTGAAAACAGCATTAACATCTAGGAACAAGATCCAAGCTATAAATTATTTTGCTCTTCCTGTCCTAACTTATAGTTTTGGAGTGATTGACTGGCCCCAAAAAGTGTTGGATAGACTGGATATTAAAACAAGAAGGATGCTTCATGCTCACCAAATGATTTATAAGAATCAGTGTATACCAAGATTATATATTCCCCGTTCTGAAGGTGGGATGGGCCTCCTTGAAACTGATTACATGTATAGATCAGCAATCGTGGGACTCCACACATATCTACTCACCTCACAAGATCCAAATGTAGTGCAAGTTTTGAAACATGAGGAGAATAAATCTAAGATGATGTCTCTTCTTAATTTGTCAGAAGCATATCGACGTCAAGCAAGAATTGAAGTCAAACCAGAAGTAGATAAAAAACAGGCAGCAACAATGTGCTAAAAACAAAAGAAAGAATATAAGGTGAAGGACCGGATGAGAAGGCAAGAAATGTGGAAAAAACATAAATACAGTTGCAAGTATAGAAAACTTCTGGAAGAGCCTCATGTTGATCAAAACTGAACACAGGAATGGTTAAGGAGAGGTGAATTCACATCAAGAAATGAAAGGTTAATATTGGCAGCCCAAGATAGTGGGCTACTTACACAGTGGTTTACAAAGTCCCTTTAACATGTGGGAGAAATAGTCATATGTA
Organism: Protopterus annectens; assembly: GCF_019279795.1. NCBI lineage: Eukaryota > Metazoa > Chordata > Ceratodontiformes > Protopteridae > Protopterus > Protopterus annectens. The sequence goes on along the minus strand of NC_056726.1, from coordinate 274,798,856 downwards.
GGTTTTGTAAAACTGAATTGGAAACAGTCACACACCTTGTTGCTGGTTGTGATGCACTAATGGCAGAGGGACTGTATACTGAAAGGCATAATAATGTGGCAAGACTGTTACACTGGAGATTGTGCAAACATTATGGTATTGAAGTGGCTGAAAAACACTGGAAAGATGAGCCACAAGGAATCATAGAAAATAAAGTTTATATCACATGGGATCATCCAATACCAACAGTTCAAAAGATAGATGCTAGAAAACTGGATATAGTGGTCCAAGAAAAGAAGACAAGAGTAGCATTGATCATTGAAATCGCCACACCTAGTGACTACACTGTCTTGTTTACAGAGAAACACAAAGTCATAAAATACCTTGATCTGCAGGCAGAAATGAGAGCCATGTGGAAGAAAGATACCCAGACAGTTCCAATAGTAGTAGGAGCAACTGGTCTTGTAAAAAAGAATTTACAATCATATTTAGATATGTTACCAATTCATGAAACACCGTACGAACTGCAGAAGGAGTCATTACTGGGCACATTGCGAGTGCTGTGAAGAGCACTTTTGACTAACATCAAAGAGTGAAACAATACTAATTTCATGATCTTTAATCGTGCTTTGACTTAGGAATGGGGTCCATTCCCATCATGGTATTAGAAACCCAAAATACTTGGAGAACTTAAAAATGTCAGACTCACAGGGATTCATTTCAGACAACATTGCAAGACAGTCTGCAATACATACAGGAAACATCTAAAGTACTAGGTACATAGCCTGATAAGATGATACCAGGCTATTGGCCCTGATGCCCTCATAAGCCTGGCCCAGCCTTTCACCCATGTCTCTTCAAAGCCAGCACCTGTTTCCCCTGTCCTGCTAGGACACACGGGGGATCCCAGGGGTGTCTCATCTGTTTCCCATGTAGTTGGCCAGCTTCTTCTTCAAGACTAGACATGGGGAGGGAGTGTATTTTACAGACAGTGTATTGTGTGGAACACCACACTATCCCAGCAACAAGTACTATACATGTCACAAACCAGGTGAGGGTCTTGCGTGTGTGATGCATGAGTGGGTTTTGTATTACAGATATGCAGAAACACCATCAAGGCTGGTTTGGAAATGGCCTAGTATGCCAGACACAGGTAACCTATGATCAGTCTGTATGAGAATGAGTATAGGGAAAAGGGCTTTCAGCCTACCTGTATAGGATAGGTGTTGCAGACCTTGGATTTGCCTGGTCAGGAACCTCTGTGGTTTCTTCAACTGCTACATGTGCTTGGCAAGGTACATGCCAAAGAGTCATTGTACTTGGTAATGCATCTGATGAAGGTGAAGTACAGGGATATTGTGGCCTCCTGGTTCCTGGATGACATACTCATATTTGTAAGGTGGGTCATGTAGACAGTCTTCCATACAATGGTGTCCACATGGTGGGGAACTGTCAGGTTGCTACCAAACTTGGTGCACAAGTTGCCTCACACCTGATTTCATGCTCAGTACATTATTACTGTCATAATTAGTGTGGATGACATCTGCCAAAAAATGGAGAAAGATGCATCTCCTGGCATTCAGTTTGCGGCAGTGCTTCTTGCACAAGTCATTAATTGGGTGAGGGCCTCTTGGGGAATGCTCACATCAATAGGGAAATGTCAGACAGTGGCCAGCTTGCAAGCATCTGCACACCTGGTCAGCCACAGACCACTGCTTTTGTCCTGTACTTCAGATCCATATATCTCAAACAGTAGAGGCCCCCAGACCAATCCTTGGGGTACACTGTTTTGGAAGACTCTGCTACTAGAGGTGGCTTCCACTAGTTTGACTGAGTGGATACTATCATTGAGCCAGTTAGCTACCTATCTGGTAACATACAGGTTGATGCCTAGCTGTGTAGGCATATGTATCCCGGTCACCTGGGGATTATTGTGAGCAAATTGTGCTAGGTGAAGGTAGGCATTGTTCACCGTCTTCCCCTCATCCTTGTGTTTGTTGACCATTTCAGATTCAGAGAAGTCGACTAGGTTTAACATGCCTCATCTCCCTTTGGCAATACCATACTGTGCGGGCTCAGGCATTTTGAGGTTGCTGAAGTCCCTGTTCATAAATGTCCTTGATATTGCCTTCCATGCCCTTGCAGATGAGGTTAGTTAGGCTGATGTGCATATGATTGGCTGGGTCAGTGAATTGCTCCACCTTTGCGTATAGAGATGACAGTGGCTGTCCTTTGTGCAGATGAGATGACACCAGTGCTCAGGCTTTGGTTGACTACGTAATGGATCTGAGAGATCATGCCTGAGTTCATGTAGGATGCAGTCAGGGATGGTATCAGATCTATGTTGACTTCTGTGCGTTGCCTTTGAGGGGGCATTATGGGCCTGCTTCCTGATGATGAGGGGAGGGGGCAGATGCTGTGCATGCACATGTGTACCAATGGGAGGACAGGGTGGGGTAATGTTTACACTAAACCTGTCTGCAGCAGGTTGCCTATATGTATGCCGTATGTGTATGTTGTGTTATTGACCACCACTACAAAGCAGATTTATGTGTTGAATCTGGGATTGCAGACATACTTGTGGAAGGCGTAGTGATTGGCCTTGGTGAATGTGTCCAATTTCCACTCAAAGATAGCCTTAGGGTAATTCACCTGTGGCCCTATTTGCTTGTGCAGACCAAGGTGACATTGCTTCCAATAAGGCACCTGTTCCTTCTGGGCCCTGTCCAGCAATTATTCCCACCTATTATGGTATTGTGTATTGCTGCTGTCCACTATGGATGTTTACCCTACCTTGAGGGAGATGATGTTGCCCTGTCAGGTATTGTTGAGTCCATACAGCTATGTAGGTGCTCAGATAGTATTTCAGTGTGGGCTTGGGCACTACTGCTAGTTCCAACTGATAGGACATTGGCTGTAAAGCTACTTCTATCTGCTTTGAGGAGATTTATAGTAATTTGTCTCTAAATTAATTTTGTTTGACACTGATGGGGGGGGCAGGGGAGATGGTGACCTGAACAGTGATGGCTATGTGGTCAGATCTACCAAGGAAGATGACACTGCAGGAGTGCTACAGTGGCAACCCATGCTGATTAGGACCAGGTACAGGATATTTCTACCTGTCATAGGAGTATTGATTGGCTGATCCACTGCACTGCCTTTGACAAAGCCAAGGAATCTCTGTGCATTCATGTTCAGGTGGCATAGTTCATGCACACCATGGCTGGATAGCTGAAGTCACCCAATAGCAGGGTAGATGATTGAATCCAGATAGATTCCAACAAATACCAATAGGTGTGCTGGGTGTCCATAGTCATGGTTGGAGGCCTGTAGCTAGCTATGATTTGAGTAGGTGTTTTGTCAGCTGTTAACTGCACTCAAGATGTCTCCTGTGCATCATACTGTTTGTTCAGCCTGGAGGTGTGTATGTGTATGATAATGTTTAACACTCCACCTCCTGTGGCTTTGCAGCCCTCCATTTGGAGTCTAACCATATGATGGGATGAGTAACCTGGCAAGGTTAGTGTGGTCTCCACAGCTGCAAAGCAGGTGTCAGTGCCTGCACAAATGTCTGCATCCTACAGGACAAGGTACCCTTGCATTGACATGGGTTTCCTGCTAAGACACCTAGTTCTTCTTAGAGTAACACATCTGCACAATGGCATACATCACTGGAGGGCAAAGGCTGGAAAATAGTGTCACTTTATAAATCTAGCTAAAACACACTTATTTCCCAGCAAAGACTGTGTCACTTTCACAGGTCTACTCCGCAGGATATGACATCTGACAATCAAATGTATGCTACTATGTTATGACTTCTGTCTTCAATGGGTTGCCAGTGATGTGCCAGACAATACACAGCTGTATGAGGCATTTACTACAAATATGAGGCAGACATGCGGTCAGTCTGCAAAACTCTGGACAGTTGTCAGGTATGGGCTCAGTATATAATATACAGTTCAAAACACACTTCTGCACATGTTGTTTACTATGCACTTACCCTATTTAAGTTTCTTACATTTGAAAGACAAGCATATGTAACATAGTAGCATTCACGGGTGACATATAACTATTTACAACATCACAGGTAGCTAGTCAAGCAGTGTCACATTCAGTATTGGACAACAGACACTCCAGTAATAGTCATACATGAGCTGACTTTTGCTGGGGTGACTCAGGAGCCAGAGATGTGATCCATGTCACTGCAAACAGGACAAGCAAGAATGGTCATAGGTGCCAGACAGCAGTATGTGAGTCCAGCAGGTCTTGTTGAAACCTAGTGTTTAACTTCCTATTACTTCACATTACTGCATCCCCCTTCTGCATTCCATTACAAACTTACATGATTGAAATACCTGTTATAGTGCTGAAGAGTTTCCTTAGAATAATGCAAATGGTTAGGTTTATGTAGTCACAGTCTGTCTTTGTGTAGATGGGTTCAGACCTGTGTTGCATAGGAAGCAGCTTGCCTTTTGTAGGTAATGCTCATGAGCAGGTGATGGCCTGTGCACTAGTCAGTGTCTTCTACTTGCTACTTGCATCTAGAGCAGCTGTGTTATCTTTCCATTAGCCAATGCCATAGCAACACAGTGCTATAATTAAGTCATTCATGTGGGTCTTGCCCATTTTCCTTGCCTGTGTGGAGGACATTATGGAGGTGTGGGGACTACAGCTTCACAGACGATAGGTTAAAATACCTCTCAGGACAAGCCATGTGGAGACATCCCCACAACATGGGGAACAAAGCTCCAGAATTGGGTACAGATTGTAAGTAAGTATTGCTATTATACACATAGAGGATTGCTAGATTAACCGGGTTTGTCTGGACATGCATTTTCTGTGTGACTTGATGTCTGAAAGTGATATGTCTCTGACATACCTTGCAACTGTCCAGATGTCCATAGACTGCTCAGAGGTTTGCCTATTATATTTGGTCTGTTCCTCAGACAGTTTCTATTTTTGAGAAATCAATAGGATAATGTGTGGATTGTAGTCAGTAAATGTTGACATCCATTAGTGTTTCAGACATCGTATCCTTCAGGGATGTTATGTTACAACAAACCCTTTAACACCAGCAACTGTTTCAGTTTGTAACACCATTATGTGGGATATCTCCCTCTTTTTGGCCCCCTGTCCCCCAAGTATTTCATGCTTTGTCCAAATGTGTTGCAGTAAGAGCTTTAGAGGTATGGTATATCATTATTTTGTGACTGTGTTCTTGATATCATCCCAGTGATTTAGCAGACTCCTGGAAGTGGTATGCGCCAGTGGCCATGAATATGGTGCCACACCCTGGACATTCTGTGGAAATCTGTACAGTTGAGAGTTATGTATGTCTGGTTATTGTTAACAGACTGCCAAGACTGTGTAGCAGTGTTGTGTGTAAATGTTTGTTGGGCTGAGTAGGAAGAGTAGCAGATGTGAGTGTCATAGATCCTTTTCTGTCTGACTGTGCCTGCTGCTATAGTTGCTGTTGGTCTATCAGGTGTTTATGTTTGTAAGGGCAGACTGAGAAATGTCCTGTAACACCTCAAGATTCCCAGTAGACTGTGAGTTTGGCCAGTATATGTCGGTGTAGTGTGTGACTGGCAATCAGGATATTTTTGTTCAAACAGTCATTCTACTCTAGAGTTCATTTAGGGTACTAGTATATTGTTGTGACTGTGGTTCAAATGGTTGTTGGTGGACAATTTCTCATTAATGTCTGCTTTTCCCTACAGTTCTATTCCTGTAGTGCATGATACATTTGGAGATACATGGGTAATTCCCCAGAGCTGAGTTGGGGTAGTGTCGTAGTGGTCTTACTGTGGTTCAGAAGGTGCTGGGAGAAATGGTTGGCAGCTCATAGGTTCATAGGTTCATAGGTTTATACTAGGCTAACTGCCCTAGGGCATTTATAAGCCTAGCCCAAAGTTATGCGGCTTACGCCGCCCCTTATGTTAGAAATACTGTGCCCATTAGTTTGTTTTGCCTCTGTCCAGTAGTGACACAGAGATGATTCCCGGGGTAAACCTACGATCTCCCATCCACCGGTCAAGATTTCTCTTGAACAGAGCCAATGAGGTGCTCTGCCTCACATGGACTGGGATTTTATTCCACAGCATGGGGAGTCTTTGGGTGATAAATCTATCCCTCCAGCATGTCCTATTTATATCCATGCTAAGGTTTAAGTCTCTTGCTCTAGTGGTTTTGGTAGTTTTTTTGAGGTGAAGCATGTCCATTAATTCCGGGTTGGTCATGGCCTTGTATGTCAGGCACAGGTCACCTCTGAGCAGACAGTATGCAACTGAATAGAGTTGGAGTTTCTTCAGTCTGGCAGCATATGACAGGTTTTGGAGTCCCTTTATCCTTTTGGTGAGGAACTTTTGGGGTCTCTCCATTTGCTGCAGGTGTCGGGTGAGATACATCCCGAATGGGGCATTGTACTCGATCATTGGTCTGATAAGTGAAGAGTACAGGGGAACAATGACCTCACTTGATCTGGATATGAATCCTTCATGATCAGGTGGGCAATGTAGAAGGTCTTTCAACCACTTTAGCAACATGAGTGTCAAACGAGAGGCCACTGTCAACCTGGGTCCCCAGGTCCCTGATAACCTCTTCTGTGCTTAGTGGGTTGCCACCTATATGGTAGCTTGGGTTACCTTGTTTTTCCCGAAGGGTATGACTATACACTTTTTGCGTTTAACTTCAGGCCATGGCTCTGGCACCAGCTATCAGTTTCCGTGAGACCCTCTGAAGGATGTCTGCGCCTGATGTACTATCCACTATGGCACCCAGTTTGCAGTCATCCAAACTTTGCCAGCCATAGTCCTCCTATGTTTGCCTGTACTTCTGAGAAGTAGATGCCGAACAATAGGGGCAAGGACTGAGCCCTGTGGGACTCCACTTGTAACCGGCTTGGAGTCTGACATGGCTCCAGCAACTCTAACCCTGTGGGTTCTGTCCTTTAGCCAGTTTGCAACCCATCTTGTGACATATGGGTTTACATTTAAGCTGGTAAGTTTCTCTATAATACCCGAGTGGAGTATTGTGTCGAAAGCTTTTGCAAGGTCAAGGTAGGCTGTATGGACTGCCTTTCCCTCATCAATGGCCTTGGTGACTGTTTCGAAGAAGTCGACCAAGTTCAAAAGGCCAGATCTGCCCTTGACAAAGCCAAACTGGGTTGGGTCCAAGGTTTGCAAGTCCCCTATGTCCTTGTTTATGAGTTCCATTATGATCCTCTCCATAGCTTTGCAGACCAGGCTTGTTAAGCTTATGGGTAATTACCAGGGTCTGTAGAGGCACCGCCTTTGTGGAGTGGGACCACAGTTGCCGTACGCCACTCCTTGGGCACATATCCTGTGGTGAGGCTAAGATTAAACAGCTGCCTTATGTGCAGGTTTAGTTCTTCATTAAGTTCATGTAGCACACAGCCGGGGACCCCATCCGGTCCCATTGATGCTGTGTTTTTAGCTTTAGAGAGAGCAGCTTTCACCTGCGCATTTGAGATGTCTGGGAGGCTACACTCAGTTAGGATAGTTATCTCTCCTTTAGTGGGGGAGAGGGTGAAGTTTCGCTGAACCTGTCTGCCAGTATGTTGGCAATGTCTGTGGGTTCAGTGATTTTTGTATCATTTTGGACTAATTCTGAGCATATCTGGGAGTTTCCACCCAGGTTTCTGACATAGCTGAAGAAGGCCTTATGATTGTCTTTTGAATCTATGGCAATTTTTCTCTCTAAGTTGGCCTTGGATGATTTTATGAGGGATCGTAGTTTCTTGCTAGTGCTGATCAAAGATGCCTTCCCTTTTTGGGATTTTGCTCTATCATGTAATAGCTTTCTCCTCTTATTGTAAAGTTTGTTTATGGCTGGGGTCCACCAGACTGGATGTTTGCCCTTGGTGGAAAGTATCTTGGTTTTATTTGGGATTGCCTGATCCATGCAGTCCTGAAGATGTTCATAGAAGGCATTTGTAAGGGCTTCCGCAGCTTGGGTTGTGGTTTCCATTGGCTCGGGGGCCTTGAAGTATACCACACCTGTCTTGAGTAGTGTGAAGTTTGCTTTAGAGAAGTTCTTCACTGTGGTCTTTTTTGTTTGGGGTGGGGCGGATGTGGATTTCTAGTGAGATTAGTTTATGATCTGATCTCACCAATGAGATATACTGTGGAGCATTTTGTCCCCATGTTCGTGATGATGTGATCTAGTATATTTTCTCCTCTTGTGGGGATGGTGACTAGTTGTTCCATGGCATTTGAATTTATGAACTCCAGGAACCTTTGGGCTAGAAAGTTTGGGCTTGAGTAATGTTCCCAGTCTATATTCGGGTAGTTGAAGTCACCCAATATGATGGTGTTTGGTGATACATTTATACCCTCCAGTGTCTTCAGGAAGGCTGTGTGGGTTTCCTGAGTTTGAGAGGGTGGCCTGTAGCATGCTACAAATTGTAGAGCAGTTTTGCCTATGGTTAATGCCAGTGCTTTTTCTCTTCTGTTACATGACTGAGGTCATACCTCTCCACTGTCTAGATGTATAGACACTGTCCAGATGTGTGGTTCATATGCTAGGTCTGTTCCCCATAACAGTTGTGGGTTTCTGACAAATCACTGGGATGATGTGAGCATTAACATCAGTAAATGATAACAATCATTTGTGTTTCAGACCTGGAATCTATCAGGAAATATATGTTTAATCAAATCATGCTACTCTAGCAGATGTCTACACTTATAACAGCCATATTTCAAATATGTCACTAATGTTTGCCCTTTATCCCCCCAGTTTTCAGGCTTTTTGCAGATGTCTTGCAGTAAAAGGTTGTTTTATCTATATTACTATATCTATATATATATATCTATCTATATATATATATATATATATATATATATATATATATATATATATATATTTAGGTTCATAGGTTCATACTAGGCTATCTGCCCTAGGGCATTTATAAGCCTAGCCAGAGTGTGCTTGGCTTTCGCCACCCATTTTAAATTAATTTTGCTATGCCCTTTTTCGAGGTTAGTATACTGTGCCTCTGTCTAACACACACAGAAGTGATACAGGGGTAAACCTACAATCTCCCATCCACTCATCAAGATTCCTCTTGAAGAGAGTCAATGAGGGACTCTGCCTAACCTGGGCTTGGATTTTATTCCAGAGTGAAGGGAGCCTCTGGGTTATGAATCTGTCCCTCCAGCATGTCCTATTTATTTGAGTGCTGAGGTTCAAGTCTCTAGAGCACGTAGCTCAATGGGATTTGGATTTTCTGAGGTGCAGCATGTCCATTAATTCAGGGTTGGACATGGCTTTATACGTCAGGCACAGATCGCCTCTGAGCAGGTGGTATGCCACTGAGTAGAGCTGGAGTTTCTTTAACCGGGCAGCATATGGCATCTCTTTGAGCCCTTTGATCCTCTTGATGAGGTACTTTTGGGGTCTTTCCAGTTGCTGTAGGTGTCTAGTAAGGTACATCCCAAAAGGGGCATTGTACTCAATTATGGGCCTGATGTGGGATGAGTAAAGAGGCACGATGACCTCCCCTGATCTAGATGTGAATCCCTTCATGATTAGGTGGGCTATATAAAATGTTTTTCTAACCACTTTGGCCTTGTGGTTGTCAAATGAGAGACTGCTATCAACTTGGGTCCCCAGGTCCCTAATTACTTCTTCTGTACTTAATGGATTACCACCTATGTGGTAATTTGTGGGCACTTTGTTTTTGCCAAAGGGGATGACTATACACTTTTTGGCGTTTAGCTTGAGGCCATGGCTCTGGCACTAGTTGTCTCTTTCTATGAGGCCCTTTTGGAGGATGCTTGTGTCGGCTGGAGAGTCGATTATGGCGCCCAGTTTGCAGTCATCTGCGAACTTGGTCAGCCACAGTCCTTCCGTGTTGGCCTGTACCTCTGAGAAATATATACCGAACAAGAGAGGTCCCAGGACTGAGCCTTGTGGGATGCCACTTGTAACTGGTTTGGAGTCTGACATGGCTCCAGCAATTCTAACCATTTGTGTTCTGTCCTTGAGCCAGTTTGAAACCCATCTATTGACATAGGGGTTTATATTTAAGCTGATGAGCTTATCTATAATGCCCGAGTGGGGTATTGTATCGAAGGCTTTTGCGAGGTCCAGGTAGGCTGTGTGGACCACCTTCCCCTCGTTAATGGCCTTGGTGACTGTTTCAAAGAAATCAACCAGGTTAAAGAGGCAGGATCTGCCCTTAACAAAGCTGAACTGGGTAGGATCCAGTGTCTGTAGGTCCCCAATATCTTTATTTATGAGGTCCATGATGATCCTTTCCATAGCTTTGCAGACCAAGCTAGTCAGGCTTATGGGGCGATAGTTTCCAGAATCCGTTGAGGCACCACCTTTGTGGAGAGGGACCACTGTTGCTGTAGGCCACTCTTTGGGTACATATCCTGTAGTAAGGCTGAAATTGAACAGTAGTTTTATGTTTGGGTTTAGCTGTTCTTGGAGTTCATGTAGGACGCAGCCAGGGACACCGTCTGGTCCCACTGTTGCTGTGTTTTTTGCTTTGAAGAGGGCGGCTCTTACCTGTGCATCTGAGATGTCAGGAGTACAGCACTCAGCTGGGATAGATATTTGCCCTTTTGGTGGGGAGGGGGGGAGAAGTTTGCGCTGAACCTGTCAGCTAGGATGTTCTCAATGTCTGTTGGTTCGATGTATTTTTTTGTCATTTTGGAGTAATTCTGAGCATATCTGGGAATTCCCACCCAGGTTCCTAACATAACTAAAGAAAGCCTTGTGATTATCCTTAGTGTCCTGTGCAATTTTTCTCTCGAAGCTGGCCTTAGACGATTTTATGAGTGCCCGTAGTTTTTTGCTAATACTGATCAGAGATGCCTTCCCTTTTTGGGATTTTGCTCTATCATGTAGTAGCTTCCTCCTTCTATTGTATAGTTTGTTTATGGCTGAGGTCCACCAGACAGGATGTCTGCCTTTGGAGGATTGGGTCTTGGTTTTATTTGGGATTGCATGATCCATGCATTCCTGAAGGTGTTCATAGAATGCGTTTATAAAGGATTATATATATATATATATATATATATATATATATATATATATATATATATATATATGTACTACATATATATATATATATTTATATATATATATATATATATATATATATATATATATATATATTTTTATTTATATACATGCATATATATGTGCGTGTGTATATATATATATATATATATATATATATATATATATATATATATATATATATATATATTTGATATATATTTGTATTTATATATACATATATATGTATATAAGGGTATTATGGATATATATTTTTCCATTATGTTAAAACATTGCCAATTTCCTACAGCTCAGATGGTGTTGGTGGTATGTTGCTGTGATTGTAGTGCACAAGGTCCTGGGTTCAAGACTTAACAATGATGCCTTTTTCTCACTTATGTTAAATGACCATAATGCATGATAAGTTTGTAAAAGCATCACAAAGCATCACAGCTTAGATGATGTAGTGGTATATTGCTGTGATTGTAATGCACAGCATCCTGGGTATGACACTTTGCAGTGTTGATTATTTTATTGCTGGGAAGAACAAGGTCTGTTGGAGACAGAGTCATTAAAGCACTTTTAAGCAGTTATAAGCAGGTTTGCATGGGTTTGTGTAAAGCTAAGTGATGCTAATGGATGGTTAAGTCCAATTAGCTTCACTTAGCACCACTTACTCCCACTTACGTCCAAGCTAATTTTAAGTAAAGAAAAGAAAAAAGGGTGATAGGAAAGTGGTGAAATGGTGGCAAGCAGGGGAGTAAACATTAGGAAAACTAGGTAGGGATGTGCAGGACTGGTGTAGGAAAGGACCATAGCTCTACATTTCTTCTGCAACAACAGCTGTGAGTAATGGGTAGAACTTGGGATTTATAGCCTCACACCTTACAGGAAGGGATGCTGGCAACATACATTTATAGAATAACTTGTGGGTAGATTGATTAATTTCACTGTACGTAGGGGAAGAAATGTAGAACTATGTATGGGGCAATGATTTTTTTGTGGGGCAAATGCTCTTTTTTTAGGTGAGAGTGGGATGTTGGTGAAGGGCTGTAGGCATGTTTGGGGAGGTAGGTTGTGTAGGATAGGTAGCATTTGCAGATAGACAGGACACACAAGACAGCAGACAGGGGAGGTATATGACACATGAGAGGGGTAAGCATCTTGGATGGGGAGGGTGGTTGGGAATCAGAGGCACATGAGTCCTCATATGGATACAATGGAACTGAGGTCCCCACCCACGGGCAGTCATCACTGCACCTTCATGGCCCTGAAGGTGACTGTGCTGGGGGCTGGAAAAGAGGGGCAGCCTGCCACTCAAAGTGCACCATGCGGCCCTCCATCTGGCATAGTTTCCCACCCAACTCAGAGCAGATGACACTGCGCACTTTACCCTGGAACATTCTGTGGGTGATGAGGTCCTCTCCACAATCATGCTGAGGTGGTTTCACCCAAAGGTGGTGCAGGACCAGTGGAGGAGGATGTTCTGGGTTGGGTTCCAGACATGGTGGGGCCCTGTGCCATGGCCAGATGGTGTGGGACAGGAGGATCCACTGAGATCTGCCTTCCCAAATGTGCTAAGGTGTTGTGGTTTTCCAAGATATGTTAGTTAGTCATGAACAACACATTTCAAAATTAGTTATTACAGCATGCATGGGTATTCCCATTAACCCAAACCAACAGATTTGAAACAGTTGCATAGCAAACAGAACACATGCATAAATGGAACAACAGTAAGCATTTTAACAGCATGCAAGTTACATTGACAGCAACAGGCCACCAATAATGGTATTTGAGCAAGGTATGTTAATATGCAACCAATGAAATATATGAACAATAACAGAACACATGTCCTAACAATAGGTTTTGAGAACAACTCCTTCTTAAAGTTGATATGTACTTATCAACCTGTTGGTGCTGGCTTGTCAGTCTGCCTGCATGGGCCTTAGCAATGCTAGCCCTCTCTGGTGCAGCTGTAAGGGGAGAAAACAAGTATTATGCATTCCTGTCTATCACATACTCAGGCTAGAATTTGGGACAGCTATACCTGGGATACTTACAAACTGCTGGAGCATGGTTGTCCCAATCATCTTGGATCCACTGGCCCAAGAGTGCCACCTTCCTCTGCATTAAGTCAGCATAGTGATGCTGTACCTGCTCACCAGTTCAGGGGATGCCAGTTGCACTGGTGAGATTGCGTCCCACATGGTCTCAGGCCTCCGCTTTATACTGTGAGACCTGGTACTGGCCCTGTAGGAGTCAGTCATCATGGTTTGCTGCAAGGAACCCAGCCATGACTCTGGACTCCAAAATTCCCCAGCACTGCGCTGAAAAGCGCAGGATCTCACCAACACCTGGCATAGTTCCTACTCAGAGCAAGCTACAGCAGATTCTGGCTGTATTACCACCTGCACTGTTTAAATAAGGCTATATTCCCACCCTTTGCCATCATTGGACCATTTTGAAAATTCTAAGCTCAGCTAAGCAGTGCACAAATCCACTAAGCGGAGTTGAACAGTGCTTAAATGGGCAATTGCTGAACACTGCTTAACAGTGTGCAAATCTGGTTAGCTGAATGCTGCTTAACATTCACATTTAAGCAATGCTTACACCTAAGCATAGCTAAGCACTGCTAACCATTACTCACTTTTCATTTTAAAAAAATATCAAGTTAATGACTTAATTAATCATTACTGATATATTAGTAAGTGTATATGATTTACTTTACATGACGTCCATCTATGTGCTTTTATTACATTACCATGGGGTATGACTATACAGTATGGGACACTTGTGTATACATGACTGATTTCACCTGTTATATGCACTCACACTTCCATTGTAGACCAACTATACTACCCTGGTTGACAAATATCAATTACTACATAATTTAAAATAAAACTAAAACTTTTAACACTGCTTTCCCATGTAAAAATAAATTGCATGTCTTGGTACTTGAACCATGAATGTCTGCATGCAAAGCCGGGACTATAACCACAACATGATATCCATGTTAGGTTTTTAGCTGTATATTGTTATTTATCTCCTATGGGATGTTTAAGCAATGCTGAGCAGAGGGCCATAATGTGCACACCCACTCAGCTATACTTAAACATACCTGAGAATGGAAAAATAAATAAATGAATCAACCCACTTTATTTATATGTATCTGTACTCTTTGTCAGTCACAGTAAGGGAAATTGTAAGGGGACTCACAGGGACAGATTTTAATTAGTGCTCTTACAAATTTGGAAAGTGTGACTTTGGTTTTCTAGCAAATAATTGGCAAATCCAGCAGTGTTTAAGTCAGAACATAATGACAGTCATTTGGGTTTCAGATTTCATACATGTCAGGAAATCCATGCTAATGCAAACCTTTTATTCTATCAACTTTCTGAGTTTGTAAGTGCAATATTTAAAAAGTGTCCCTGTTTTTGGACCATTGACCCCTCATTACTTATGACTTTGCACAGCTTTCTTGCTCTATGAGGTTGAGAGGTATTTGAGGCAGGCATCTGTGCATTCTGAGGAAACCTGTACAGTTGAGGGGTATGGCCATATGGAACCTTGACAATGGCAGACATTTGGGTTTCAGACTTCATACCCTTCAGGAAATCTGTGCTAATGCAAACCTTTTATTCTATCAACTTTCCAAGTTTGTAAGTACAATATTTAAAAAAGTGTCCCTATTTTTAGGCCTTTGTCCTCCCATTATTTATGGTTTTGTACAACTTTCTTGATCTAGGAGTTTGAAAGGTATGTGAGGCAGGTATCTGGGCATTCTGTGGAAACCTGTACATTTGAGGGGTATGGCTGTACAGCACTTTGACATTGCAGACATTTGGGTTTTAGATTTTATACCCTTCAGGAAATCCATGCTACTGCAAAACTTTTATTCATAGGTTCATAGGTTGGTACTAGGCTATCGGCCCTAGGGCCTATGCAAGCTTTGCCATAACAATTCCCTGGATATTTCTTCCCAAAATATTTACTTCTCTGGGCCCCTGTCTAGCAGGGCGACTGACATGATCCCCAGGGTAAATTTCCTATTTCCCATCCATCATCAAGGTTCCTTTTGAAGAGGGCCAATGAGGCGCTCTGCTTGACATGTATGGGCAGTCTATTCCAGAGTATGGGGAGTCTCTGGATCAGGAACCTATCCCTCCAGCATGTTTTGTTCAATATTTAAAAAGTTGTACAATATTTAAAAAGTGTCCCTATTTTTCGGCCTTTGTCCCCCCATTATTTATGGCTTTGTACAGCTTTCTTGCTCTAGGTGGTTGAGAGGTATGTGAGGCAAGCATCTGGGCATTCTGTGGAAACCTGTACAGTTGAGGGGTGTGGCCGTACAGCACTTTGACAATGCAAGGGTTGTGTGACAGTACCTGTCACACAACCCCTGCATTGCTTCCTATCCAGGAATTCCTGCTTTCAGTGTCAGTGGACACTGAAAGCACTTGCAAAGTGCCATGCGGCATTTTGACAATGCAGGGTATGTGTGACAAAACCTGTTGCACACCCCCCTGCATTGATTTCTTGCTCCCCTGTCTATTTCAGTATCCACGGACACTGTTTTGATAATTTTATTTGATTTCAGTGTCTGCAGACACTGAAATGCTTTTAAAAAGTGCTGTGCAGCACTTTCTGAGTGCAGGAGGCACGTTAGATGAGTGTGCAGTAGCACACCACCTGCATGGAGTAGTGTTCGTGTCCATTGAGCTTTAGCAGAGGCGCTCTTTCATGAATATGCAAGGCACGCTGCTGTTAAAGTTAAGGGTAAACGGACACTATAATTGCATGGAGTTTATTGAACCTGGGGAGTGGATTGTTTTATGTGTGTGTGTGTGTGTGTGTGTGTGTGTGTGTGTGTGTGTGTGTGTGTGTGTGTGTGTGTGTGTAGTACCTGCGTTCATACGTGTGTTTGTGTGTGTGTATGTATGTACAAATGTGTGCCTTGCATGTATGTGTTTTTATTTCCCTTACCAATCTATTCAGTACTAAGATGGCTCCATAGCAACATGTTCTAACACCATTGTTTCTCCTCAAATTCTGTCTCTCTAATCATCTATGACATTGACTTAGCTATAGTCATGGCTGAGTAGTAGAGAGGAGAAGGAAAATGATACAGATGCATGATTACTGATACATGGAGTTAGTAGTTTAAATTACTTCTTAATTCTCTCAAGGCATTTATGATGATGTACCCTGGGGGTCTATATTAGTACCAGGAAAAGTCAGTTCAGCGAACGGTTTTCAAATCGACAATGCCATTCATCAAACTCACTTTTGTTGGGGACTGCACCCCCCACACCCCCGCTAATTATTTATACCAACTCTGAGATCACACTACAGTGAAGAAAAGGCAAATTTTCTGATCTTCACTGTATTGCAATTTCACAATGACAGTTAGTTGAATGGCATTTTAGATGTAAAATGCTGTTCACTGAACTGAGCTTTTGTGGTTCTAATATAGACTTGTACCCTGGAGAGCTAGAGCAATTGTCTTGGCAAGGGCCATCCCCCTAGCTATGCAGTTAGTTTAATGATCCTTCTACCACCTTGATCACCCTAATCTGTGGCAGACATAACTTTGGTCTCTACCAGAGTTGCTGTCAAAGATGCAACATGTCAATTCTCCTTAACTCTCATCCTGAAAGAAATGAGCAAGCATCACCTCATCATTTCTGCCTCATCCTCACATCAGCTTCTCTTGTGCATGGACTGCTCAGTATGCAAGCATCAGCTGGGTCACAGTCTGGACTTCATCCTTTGATGCCATAGAGCTAGTGTGTGTGTGTGTGTGTGTGTGTGTGTGTGTGTGTGTGTGTGTGTGTGTGTGTGTGTGTGTGTGTGTGTATGTGTGTTTGTTTGTTTCTGGATCTCCATATGAAGTATCAACATGAAGTGATTAGAAATAGATAGCCATATCTTGGTGCTGAAGGTAAAGGCTGTTAGCATACTTTCTGTGGTACAGGGTTTAATTCCTGTACATCTCATTTGTTTTCTCCGTGACCCAGAGAAAGTCACTTAATCAGGCAGTTCTTGGGAGTAACTGAGAATCTGTCTAGGCTGCTCGATGTTCCCCTGGACTATAAGCCTGGTAACTACCTATAAACATTTGAGGGTAACCACTGTCTTATAGAATTAGACATCCACCCCAAAAAAAAATCTGTGATTTTTTAAATGCAAATAAAACTTTAGTCACAGAATAACTAGATTCACTGCACAGCTCCCATGGCATACTCACTACTTCAGGGTTGTCAATAACTTTAACTGCAAGTTACGTTAAAATAGAATTAAGTGCAGTCACTTGTCCTTTGCAACAAAGTTCTATATAAAGACCACTGCCCTGCATTACAAAACCATCTAAAATGTGGGACATTTAAGACATCCCTAAGAAACGCCAGTGACGGTCTTCTTCATATTGATAAAATCTAACACTAGAAATGAAGGCAAAACACTCACTGTTTAACTATCTACTGAATGGAACACACCTCCCAATGAACTTGGAGCAAATATTAATGCTATCACTTTCAAAAGTCAGGCAAATCATTCCTTACTCCCACATTACATTGCACATCTTGTAATGTTATATGGGAATCTAGTAACCTTCTTGAAGTACCAGGTGTCACTATCTAAAACAGTTTGTTCACCAGATGTTTTTTCTTCCCAACCCCCTTTTCTTTTTTAGAGGTACTTCCTTCTCCAGCTCTTTTGTCTTTTTCATTTTAATTAGTTTTTAACTAACCTTCTGACCTCTACTGTTTTCATTTTTTCCTTGTACATCTAATTACCTGTCATCTTACCATATTACCTACAGAATATCTGTCTTTCACTATTTTTCATTTTTACCTGTGTAAATGTACTGAAGCACATATTATACCTCATTTTTGTATCTGAATTTAAACCTTTATAGTTATGTACATTCTCTGTTTATTTGCTGGTGTGTTTAAAAATGCTCCTTCTGCCCCCTGAAGCTTTGCTTTGCCCTCTGACTAAGTAACTATCTATCTAACTAACAGCCACAATTTGGATATCATACTACAGTTCAGTGACTTGTTCTAGCCTGATGGTCTAGCAGTCTATGCAGTACTTCAAAGCTATGTTTAGAATGTTTCCCCAGCAACTGAGCTGATAGCAGCACAAGAGAGAGAGAGAGAGAGAGAGAGAGAAATGGTAACAAACAATCGTCTTTGACACTCAGGCAGAGTGTTCCTTATTTATGTCACATGTGAATGGATAATGATTTTACATGACCTGGTACTAATTGCACTGAAATGTATGAGGTGAGATGAGGGTGAAACCTCATTTGCCCTGCACCAGCAGTATTAAAACTGCATTGTACAGTAAACAATCAAAATGACCTAATTGCATTTCAGAGTTCACACTGGGACAATGTTTATTTGCAATTCAGTGGCAAGAAAGACCACCAGACAAAGCATTTCTTTCCCCAGTTCAACTTTAGATCCATTGTATGTACTTCTTTTGTTAATACTCCATACGTCAGAACCACTTTTATTTGTTTATTCAAACCACTCCACCTGATTAAACCATTCTTCTTTCCTCTGACTGCTTTCCTTGGTGACTTATTTATCCCTTCCAAAACAGAGTAACTGCATAAGATTGCAACCTACACTAGGCCTGAATACTGTATCAAAAACGTAATAAACAAATGTCATTATAAAACTCTGCCTATTTAAATATAATTCCACTAATTTCTTGCTCTTCATGTTTATGTATATACTGTATAAACTGCCTCTTCCCATGCTTAAGTATAGAGTTTTATGTTAGATATCATGGCCATTGTTCAACTATATTGTATTGTACTGAAGCTTTTTCTCCCCAGGCCTCCACTGAAAATATGAAAAAGGTCTTGAGCCCAGTCAGACTTTCCTGGTATACACAAGCAATAGGTTCATATGTGTTTGCTGATTTATTCTCACACACAACATAATATAGATATATTTACACAATCTCATGCAAAACAGTTTGGCTCCACAAAAGGGGTGATAAGTCATCCTAGAGGCATCCAGGTAACCTCAGATACTGGAATCAAATTAGATTATATTGAAAAAGAGCTGCACAAACTTAATCCAAAGCACAGGAAGGAGATGGAATTAGGAACAATGACTGGAGAATACTTCAGCAAGAACTCATGGTACCATTATATCTATTATTCATGAGGTCAAATAAATATGGGGTGATTCCTCAAGATTGGATACATGCTATTATTAAACCTACCTTTAAGGGAAAGGGGAGTAGGACAAATCCAGAGTCATATAGACTCTTAAGTCTACTTTCATGTTGTGGAAAATAATGGAGAAGGTAACATTGGATAAGTTACTGTCAGAACTGGATAGGTTGGGACTTGAAACCATATATCAGTATGCATATGTTGAAAACAGATCTATTACCACCTGTAATATGATGTTCAATAACAATATAATAACACGTATGAATGAAAATGTGTGTTGTGATGTAATTTATATAGGTTGAACTTCAGCATTTGACAGGGTCATACACAAAACACTGATCAATAAATTAGTACTAGGTATTGATGTACTCTTGATAAGACGGATAGCGGCATGTCTTACAAATAGGATATGGCAAGTATCATACAGCAACTGGACACATGAAATCATTGGGTACAGTCAGGGTGTCCCTCAGGGGCTCTGTCCTAGTCCCTTACATGTTTAGATTGTATCTTTCAGACCTAACTTTTTCATCCAATGTGTTTTACAGTCTATATGCAGATGAACTGAAATTGGGTAAACTGATTACATGTGTTACAGATGAGGCATGTCTGCAAAATAACTTGACTAAATTGACCATCTGGGCACAGAAGAATAATATGCTAATAAATACATCAAAAACTAAGCATATGAGATTTGGGAGACATAAATTGAAAGGTGAATATTTAATACAGCACACAGTGATTGAAACTGTAGACTCATTTAAGGACCTGGGTATATGAATAGATTCAGCTATGAGATTTTCTAATCATATCAACCGATTGGTTAATGATTGTTAAAGAAATATAAGTTGTACAAAAAGATTTATAAAATCTAGGAAATCAAAAATGGTGAAGTCGTTGTTTGTTAGTTACATTAGACCCAAACTTGAGTATGGAATAACAATATGGAAACCCTATAAGAAAACAAGCATGAGTAAACTGGAAAGAGTACAGTGGAAATATACTAAGGGCATCCTTGGATGTGTAAATTTGAGTTATTATGAAAGACGAAAATATCTGAACTTGTACAGTGTCTCTTACAGATATCCAAGATGAGATCTTATTCTGGTATATAGGGCTTTTAGACACAGCTACCTCTGGGAATGTTTGGGGTTATCAACAAGTACTAGAGAATCATCAGACAACCTGTGTAGAAGATTCTGTAGGAATGAGAAGTGTACTAATTGGTTCTCTGACAGATTAGCTGATGCTTGGAACAGACTACCAAATTACATTAAAGCAAGTACTAGTTTAGATATTTTAAGAACAGCCTGGACACTTATTATGGGAACAAGTGTTTTGGTATATTGGAAAGCTAGAAGGGCATTCAATGCCCATGCTTGAAATATTTTATGCATGTATGTAGGCTAACACCCACATGGGTCTTTTTAAGCCTAGCCAGGCATCCCAAATCTCTGACAAGTTCTGGTACTCTTGAAAAGTGTAAGCAGGGGCTTGGGAGATTAAATATTTACAAGCAGGGGAGATGGAGATGAACTATTTACTGGTGTCCTGTGTCCATTAGAGACATTGGTGCCAAACCAGGGATGAATTTCCTCTTCCATCAAATTGTCCAAGTTACACTTGAATTGGGTTAGGGAAGAACTCTGCTTCAAATGGATGAGGAGCCTGTTCTAGAGACAGGATAGTCTATGGGATACAAACCTGTCTCTCCATCAGGTATTATTTATATCACAGGCAATGTTTAAGTCTTCAGAATAGGTAATTCTGGTGCTGTTTGTTTTGTGTATATGCAAGATGTCTATCAGAGTGGGGTTTGACAATGCATTATATACCAGTTATAGATCTCCCTGCAACAGCCTGTAAGAGACAGAATACAGGGATAGGGCATTGATGTGGTCTTCATAGAACATGCTACTTATGTCCTTTATTCTTTTAGTTAGGAACCTCTGTGGACATTCCAATTGTTGGATATGGCTGGTTAGGTATTTAGTTTTAGTCTATGGCTCTAACACCAGTTGTTTGTGTCAGCCCTTCCTGGAGAACATTTGTGTCAGTGTGGGATTCGATGATAGCTGCTAATTTGCAATCATCTGCAAATTTAGTCAGTCAGAGGCCATTGACATTGGCCTTGACTTCAAAGAAGTAAGTAACAAAAAGGAGTGGCCTCATGACTGATCCCTGAGGGATTCCATTGTGACTGGCCTCTTTGTAGAGGTGGCTTCCCCAATTGTAACTTCCTGGGTCC
This sequence comes from Protopterus annectens, assembly GCF_019279795.1. Classification (NCBI taxonomy): domain Eukaryota; kingdom Metazoa; phylum Chordata; order Ceratodontiformes; family Protopteridae; genus Protopterus; species Protopterus annectens. The sequence goes on along the minus strand of NC_056726.1, from coordinate 274,777,404 downwards.
TGTCTGTGAGGCAGTTGGCTGTCCATCAGGTAACATAATGGTTTGTACCTAACCCTCTGAGTTTGTCCACAATACCTAAGTGGGGTATTATGTCAAATGTCTTGGCCAGGTCAAGGTAGGCAGTGTGAACCATTTTGCCCTCATCCATTGCTTTGTTGACCTTTTCAAAGAAATCCACCAGGCTGAGTAGGCATGACTTTTCCTTGACAAACTAAATTGGGTTGGGTCCAGTGTCTGGATGTTTACTATGTCATTATCAATCACTTCCATGAAAATTCTTTCTGTGGCAAATAAATAAAGTCCAAGTGCTGGTTGGATATTCAGTTTATAAACAGATAAAGCAGTGGATCCCATTGCTCCTTATAGCAAGAACAGAGTCAACACCTGGTATAAGAAGAGGGGTTGCCCCACTGAGGCAGAGTGCCCATCTGTGCTGCTGGCAAATCAAAGTCATTTAGCCGGTTAACTGTTAAATGGCTAGCTAGTAGAAAGGGAATAAGCAGCCAAGATCTGTTCACTTTTCATGGAGGAAACATCTGGTGGATCTGCCTTCTGAGGTACTTTTGGTGGTTGGCAATAGACCGTGAAGCTTATATTCTTGTAGAATCACATGGCACAAGGTATAGCAGAGTGCTGAGAACAGATTGTTTGAATTTAGTGTAGCATGCATGGCCACAATGAAAGTGTGAATAGGAAAAACACTGCACAAAAAGCACAAACTCTTTCTATAAATGTTTGCTCACAAACAGTTGGATAGAAAATCCAAAAAACAAACAAACAAAAAAAAACAATAAGTCATGCAAATGTACAGGATATAAAATGGGATAAAGTAATATCCAGAGATACTAAAACATAATTAAGAGAATTCCTAAATTGAAAACTCCAGGCCCAGATGCAATGCTTACCTTCTGGTTAAAAGTATTAACATCTTTGTACAAAGATTTAGCCCTGAGGAAGAGCAACATATACTCTCTCAACTCATAATCCCCTATAATAATCTTAACTCTCTTCGCTCCTCCAGTAAACTATTGGCTAGTTCTATAAAATCAAATAACACTGCTGGTGACTCACTTTTTACCAATTCAGTAGGTACAAAATGGAATTTACTTCCTAGCAACATAACAAAGATTACATCATTACCTCTTTTCAAACAAAACATTAAACTGCACTTCCAAAATCACTGGCTGTGCACCTGTAGTAAACCTGATTAACTTTCCACTACTTATACTCTACTTCAAAATTATCTCCTACTTCTTACCTACTTACTTGCTCCCTTTCTATAGCTAATCACTTCTAATTTCCCTTATTCTTAGCCCTCTTTTCTCTTACTTCCTACCTGTATCAATATCTTACAAAGCATTTTTAACTTTATACAATGTCTTTGGACTTTAACTGTGTGTGGTAGTAATTATTTCATTTAATATCTTTATCATACTTAGTATTTTATGTTTGTATAGGTATTTTTTTGTTTTACTTTATGGACTGTGTGAGTCAGTAATTAACTCACTTAGTAATAATAAGTAACTGTAGAGTTAATTTTTGTCTCTTAAACTTTCTTTAAAACACAAGTATGTTTTCCTTTATTGTACTTACTGTGGAGCTTTTCTCCCCGGGCCTCTACTGAAAATGGAAATATCTCCAGCTAGACTAGCCCGGTCAACAAATGTAAAATAAATAAAATAAATAATAAAAATATATGCAAATCCTGAACAGATACCAACCTGCTTAACAACAGGAAAAATAATACTACTCCTTAATATTGAACCCATAAGCCATTTTAAAAAACCATAGACCAAAAACCTGCCTTCCGATTATTTACAAACTAAGTATTGGAATTGATGCAAACAGATTTTTATAATCATTTAGAAGAAAACTCAATCAAGGCAATATAACAAAAGGGTAACAAAAGAAAGTCATGGAACAAAGGAACATTTGTTGCTAAATAAAGCCAAAATGGAGAAGTGCAAAAAGGGGCAGAATCTAAGTATAAATGAACAGAATACAAAACAGCATTATACAGCATCCCACATTCATGGATAAAGGAGTGCTTACAGATGTATAAGATACATCCTACATTGATCAATTACTCAAGAGTGATTGTGAAACAGTGGCAAACTACTTTGCAATTAAATGTAACCACACTCACAAAAGTCCAACACACAAAAGTCAGCAACTCAGGGTGATTTCTTTGTCAACATTGTTGTTTAGTCTTGAACTGTTTACTTAACAGATTAAGTCTTGGTTACAATTTGGTTCCCAGAAAACAAACTTGCTTAAAGATTTCTCATCTACTTTTTTGGATGACTTAAAACTGTAGAGTTCATCAGATGATGATTTGAAAGCAAAACTGCAATTGGTAAAAACTTTCTCAGATGATATAGAAATGACATATTTTCTTGATAAATGTGTGAAAGCAAAGTTTAAAGCAGGAAAGTTGTAGTACCAAGAAAATATCAGTCATGGGCAGGAATTTGATATAAAGGAACATGAGCATGTAGGAGTGTGTAAATAAAATATTTTGGAAATGATGAATGATTGGCAATAAAGTGTAAACAAATGCAAACAAAACTCAGTAAGGAATATTTCAGATGACTAAAACTAATACTTAAAACAGCCTTGACATCTAGGAATAAAGTCCACGCTATAAACTAACTTGCTTTTTCTGTTTTAACTTACAGTTTTGGTGTGGCTGACTGTCCCCAAATGATATTGGATCATTTGAACAGAAAAACAATAAAAGTGCTTCACTCTTATCATGTGATATATAAAAATCGCCATATACCAGGATTATATCTGTAGGAAGTATGGGCCTCTTCAACTTTCATTACACGTATAGTTCTTCAGTCGGGGACTGCTTACATATCTGCTGACTTCATCAGATCCAAACATAGTGAAAGTTTTACAACATGAGGAGAGGAAGTCAAAGATGACTTCTCTGCTTAGTTTAGCAGAAGTTTTCAGGTGGCAAACAGGAATGGAAATTAAATCAGAAGTAGACAAAAATCAGATAGCAACTGACTATGTCAAAAAAAAAAACTAAAGAAAGAATGTAATAAGAAGTATCAGATGAGAAGGAAAGAAATTGAGAAAAGCCATAAATATAGAGGCAAGTATAGAGATCTCCTGGAACAGCCTCATGTTAATAAGGATTTGATGAAGGAATGGTAAAGGAGAGGTGAGTTGAAACCAAAGTATAAAAGGTTAATAATGGCAGCCCAGGAGACTGGACTACATATACATTAGTTTACAAAGTTTATTGAACATGTGGAAGTAGCAGACAAATGTAGGTTCTGTAAAAAAAAAATTGGAAACAGTCGCACATCTTGTTGCTGGGTGTGATACATTCATGGCAGAGGACCTGTACACTGAAAGGCACAATAATGTGACAAGACAGCACTGGGATTTGTGCAAGCACTACAATATAGAAGTAGATGAGAAGCATTGGAAACTATTATAGCAATAACCCATGCCTGGGTGTGGGTAATGCGGGATTTACCCACGGGTGGCGTGTTTTGGTCCTGAGGGACCAAACAAAGACAACCGTGGGTAAATCCCGCATTACCCAAACCCAGAAGTGGGTTATTGCTATTATACTATGGCATTATTTAAGAAAAGAAACAATTACTTTTCTTAAATAATGGCATTGTATAATGCCTCTTTGCTGCCCTTCCGCAGCTGTCTGGTATCCGCGGAAGTTCTGATGTACTGCGCATGCCTACGCAGTACATCAGAGCTGTGGCCAAAAGCAATGGAGAAAGCAAGATCTCCTTTGCTTTTTTACTGTTTCGCTATGTTAAATGGGTTTAACATAGCGAGACAGCTTTAAAATAAGCAACGGAGATGTCCGTTGCTTATTTTAAAGCTGTCTCGCTATGTTAAACCCATTTAACATAGAAAACAGTAAAAGCAGCGGAGATCTTGCTTTCTCCATTGCTTTTAAACCTGTCTCCCTATGTTAAATGGGTTTAACATAGCGAGACAGCTTTAAAATAAGCAACGGAGATCTCCTTTGCTTATTTTAAAGCTGTCTCGCTATGTTAAACCCATTTAACATAGCGAGACAGGTTTACAAAAAAAGCAACGGAGAAAGCAAGATCTCAGTTGCTTTTTACACACTGTGTCGCTATGTTAAAGGAGTTTAACATAGCGAGACAGCTTTAAAAAAAGCAACGGAGATCTCTGTTGCTTTTTTTAAACCTGTGTCACTATGTTAAACTCTTTTAACATAGCGAGACAGTGTTTTAAAAAAAAGACTTATACTAATGGAAAAAGTCCGGGCGACCGGACCTTTTTCCATTAGTATAAGTCGATTTACAACGTGCACGCTGGCCAATCAGCGTGCACGTTTTGGAATATTAATGGGGGGTCATGGTATAATTATGTATTTCACATTTCTTAATTGGTTTGGTCCAACGGAGCACAGGCCCATTTTCAGTGGAGACCCGAAGAGAAAAGCTCCAAGAAAAATAATGATAATTTTAGAGTAGTAGGTTTCACAAAAAGTAACAGACAGTTTCACAGAATACATACATAGCAAGGTAGCATAGTTTTTGTAATAAGTATGAAAAAAAAGAAAAATAAACATAATGATAAACAAGTAATTATAATGTTATAAGTATGATATATTCATACAGAGTATATAGTTCAATAACATTAGGTGGGAGGATGGCATAATGGTTAAGGTGTTTTCCTTATAAACAAAAGGTGCAGGGTTTGATTCTCACATGGGGTAAGTGGCTAGACTTAAAATGGCCTGTAAAGGCAGTTAGCCTAGTACCAGCCTATAAACCTGTTATCTAAATAGAGCAGAACCAGAAAACCTACTGCTCAAAAAGTGGGAGAGACAGATAATAGAATCAGGGTTAGGTAAGGTCCTGACAAGGGAATAACTATGTTTTCCGCAGAAAATTTTGTAGTTCTTTTTTGAAGCTGTTAGTGTGTGTAATATTATGTAAATTGGCAGGACGGTTGTTCCAGAATTTTGTTATGGATGGTTTATGGAAACTTGAATCACAAAGCATTATAGAGAGTGATGAAATGTGCATCACGTGGGATCAAGCCTTACCAACAAATGAAAAAATAGATGTGAAAAAAACAGATACAGCAGTCCTTGAAAAAATTAGGACTGATCATTGAAATTGCTACACCTAGCTATTACTGTGTCACATGTACAGAGAGGCACAATCATAAAATATCAAAATATGCAGGCAAAAATGACAGATGTGAAAGAAAGATACTTTGATCATTTTAATAGTGGTAGGAGCAATGTGTCTCATAAAAAAGAGTTTACTGTCATATTTACATATGCTGCCAATACACGTAACTGTATGAATTGCAGATGGAGTAAATTCTGGGCATCTTGCTGGTACTGCAAAGAACATTTTTGGCTAATATCAAAGACTGAAACAATATTAATTTCATGAACTTTAATTATATCTTGACTTAGGAATGTGGTTCATTCTATCATGGTATTAGAAACCCCAAAAATTTGATGAAATTAAACCACAAGTGTAAAAAGGAAAAACACTGCATAAAAAAGCACAGACCTTTTCTGTAAATGTTTGCTCACAGACAGCTTTATAGAGAATTTTTCTGTTTGCTTTGGTCAAACTTGTGATGCTGGAAACCCAGACAGCTTTTGGGAAGCTGCATATTTTTTTCTAGGAGTCTGTCTTTGAATTGGCAACATAATATCTGTGGACATCTTCTTCAGAACCATCCCAGACATTGGACACCTCCTTTCCCAGACTGAATGACACCAAAAAATGCTATCTTATTTGGTGAAGCTCATTTTCTATTTCTCCAGGGATGATTGTTGATGACATTTGTGTCACTTTATTTACTCAGGTCTTTGGCATTGGAATCTCTGTTATAATCAGCTTTCATAAAAACAGCCTGCCTTATTTACTTAGTGAGTCGATCATGTAAATGTTCCTTTAGCATGCTATATAATAATTACATAGTTATGTCATTTTCATGCCATTTTCCTATGTAAAGTGTTTCTCCAGGCTGACATACAGTTCAGTATCACTGGCATTGTGTAGAACTTGGGTCATGTTAGGAAATGCCCATACAAACATATATACATTTATATATACACACGCGCACACACACACACACACACACACACACACACACACACACACACACACACACACACATATTCATGCATATGTGTGCACACATACGATCATATGGTTTACGCTGATGTTCAAGTTTTCAGTAACTCAAGCTTCAGACAGCAAAACATTTGTATGGAAATCGGGGTACAGTGGGGATTGGGGAATTTAACATTTCCCCCCACTTTAATGTAATCTCAGAAATTGTACATATAATATGCTGGGGGTGTGGGGGTGTGGTGGTGATTGCCCCCCTGCAATGATATCGATTTTACTTGTTTTGTTTTGTTCTAGTTTTCAGAAACTCAAACATATTGTCTCAACCATTTTTCAAAAATTCGGTAATCTGACATAAACCCACTCATTCAGATTTGTTTATATTTGCATGTGAATGATCAGGAATTATAGTTCTGTTAAGATAACACAAAGTGAAACATACCAGAAGTTCTGTTTTTAATTGTATTCGGGCTGGGAAAATGTGACATACTGGACCATGACCGATTAGACAAGAAAAGCCCAGTAATAAATGCACTGCCAAACTTCTCATATGCCATTGTAATACAAATTAATGCCTGTAATTCAGTAGGGAATCATTTATGCAACGTTTCTGAAATCAGAACTGCTAACCCGGTAGAGTACTGTTCTATTTATTCATGCATGTAACTTTATTTGAAGAGGACAAAAGGAACAGATATAATGTTTCATTAAGGAAAATGAGAAGAACGTCGATGGCGTGACTCTTTTTTTCAGTTGTAATCAGTTTGGTGTTATAGTCCTAATGAATGAGAGTACAAAATTTGACTGTACTAAAAAATTAAGAACTGCTCAGGTGTTATTTATGGTGTGTAAATACTTATAGGCTGGCAGCAAAGGATTTTGTTAAGATCAAGTTAAAGTTAAAAGAAGAATAGTTCATTTGGGACTGAGGATGATTTTAATTCACAGATGACTCTGCAGTGCAGTAGTTAACATTCCTACCTGCCTGCTTTGGTTCTCCAACTCAGTTCTTGGCCGGGCTACCTTCTGTGCAAGGTCTGTAGTCCCACATAAATGCCTTGTGCGAATTAATGTTTCTTATAATTGTCTATAGGTTTGAATACTGCATGAGACTGTGTGCACAGGCGCGAGCACGTGTGTGTGTGTGTGTGTGTGTGTGTGTGTGTGTGTGTGTGTGTGTGTGTGTGTGTAAGCTCAATGCATGCTTAACATGCATCCTGAGATGATTTGATATTGTTCTCTTCAGGATGTGTCCTAAGACTTGTGTCCTGTGATTTCAGCGAGGGGCTCTGGCTCTCCAATGACACCAACTAGGATTAAGAAAGTAATGGGAGAATGAATTAATGAAAATGCAGTTGTGATTATGGTTACAATCCATGATTTTGCCTTAGAGGTTTTACCTGTCTAAAGATTTTGTGACAAAACAGAGAACTGTAGCTACTAATCTTATAGTTACAAGCATCTTATTCTGAAAAAAATGTTCATATTAATACAGACTGACTTTGTCTATTAAGCTTCTAAGTTGATTTTATCTTTATTAAAAATGCCACTAGTTTTCAGTGTTTGCCTATTTTCCTAGTTTGCTATCAGAATCCCAAAACAAAAGTTGAGGACATTTGCTGTTTTCCAATAATGATCCTGATGATACATGGAATTACAAATTACTCAGTCTAAGAATATATATATATATATATATATATATATATATATATATATATATATATATATATAGGTCCCCTACGAATGGTCGACATTTCAAAATGTCGACATTCATATGGCCGAGACCATATGATTGACATTTGAAATGTTGACCATGGGGAACCGGCATCTCCCTACAGTGTGGAATGGAAAGATTTCCACACTGTAGTGCGATCTCGGAGTTGGAATATTTAAGTTTCGGGGGGGTGTGGTGGTGTGCAGCAGCATTAAGGTAAGTTTGTTTTTGTTTTTTAGGTTCTATTTGTATGGTTGACATTTCAAATGTCGATCATATGGTCTCAGCGATATGAATTTTGGCATTATGAATTGTCGACCATATCAAGTAGACCCATATATATAAATACATATAGATAATATATATATATATATATATATATATATATATATATATATATATATATATATATATATATATATATATATATATATATATATATATATATATATATATATGGGTCTAGGACACATGCTCGACTACCATATGTCTGAATCACAAAACATCGAACACACATACACAAAAGCGCTTAACATTGAAAAGCGCTTCCGTGTATGTGTAGTTCAAAAAAAAATCTACATTTCTACTGGGGGGCTTACACCCCCTTACTTTATTATTCTCACTCCAAGATCGCACTACAGTGGGGAAAAGGGATCGACGAAACAAGCACACATATACGGAAGCGCTTGTCGATGTTAAGCACTTTTGTATTTATGTGTTCGATGTTTTGTGTTTCTGACATATGCTAGTCAAGCATGTGTCCAGATCCCATAGATACACATATATATATATATATATATATATATATATATATATATATATATATTCTTCTTCTTCTTTCGGCTGCTCCTGTTAGGGGTCGCCACAGCAGATCAACTGTTTGCATTTCCTCCTGTCCTCTGCATCTTGCTCTGTCACGCCATCCACCTGCATATCCTCTCTCACCACATCCATAAACCTTATCTTAGGCCTTCCTCTTTTCCTGTTACCTGGCAGCTTCATCCTTAGCATCTTTTTCCCAATATACTCTGCATCTCTCCTCAGCACATGTCCAAACCAACGTAATCTTGCCTCTCTGGCTTTGTCTCCAAACCTTCCAACCTGGGCTGACCCTCAAATATACTTATTCCTAATCCTGTCCATCCTCATCACACCCAGTGCAAATCTTAACATCTTCAACTCTGCCATGTCAAGCTCTGACTCCTGCCTTTTTGTCAATGCCACTGTCTCCAACCCGTATAATATAGCTGGTCTCACTACCCTCTTGTAGACCTTCTTTTCACGCTTACTGGTACTCGTCTGTCACAAATTACTCTTGACACTCTTCTCCACCCACTCCATCCTGCATGTACTCTCTTCTTCACCTCTCTTCCACACTCACCATTACTCTGAACTGTTGATCCCAAGTACTTAAACTCATTCACCTTCACCACCTCTACTCTCTGCATCCTCCCCATTCCTCTATCCTTCCTCTCATTCACACACATATATTCTGTCTTATTCCTGCTGACATTTATTCCTCTTCTCTCTAGAGCATATCTCCACCTCTCCATGGTCTCCTCCACCTGTTTCCTACTCTCACTACAGATCACAATGTCATCTGCAAACATCATAGTCCACGGGGCTCCTGTCGACAGGGAAAGTTTGACTGGGTAGAAGCCTATTTTCTGCAGAGGCCTGGGGAGGAAAAAACTCCAAAGTATTACAAAACATTTTTACAGTCTTGAAAAATAAAGGAAAAACATCTGCAGTTTAAATAAGTATTACAAATTAGACATAACATAAAAACATTTGTGAAGAATTTATAAAAATTATATGACTATCATTTAATATTTAAAGAAATTTTAGACAGATTGTAGGGAAATTAAAAGTAAGTTAGTCTAATACAAATAGGAATTGCAATATGAAGTGAGGGGAAAACAGGCCTATGGAATATTTAGACAGAAAGTCAAGGAAGAGAATTTGATAGAAATAAGGAAGTGAAGAAGGGAGAGTAAGGCGGTATAAGGAATGAAAAGGTACTGGTTCACATTTAGGGATAATGTTTATCTTGGTTTTGAGCAAGAACAGAGTCTGATTTTAGCTAGGAAGCTTTTTAGAGTATTTTTGAAAGTTGGGAGGGAAGATGTTGGTCTGATGGATGCAGGTAAGGAGTTCCAGGCATTAGCCACCTTGTATGAGTTTAGACAATGCCCAGCAGATATGAGAGGTATCTAGACAGGTAGGAGTTTTTGGACCGATCACGACTGACTGGTGTGTAGAATGCTTTTTAGAGCTGAACAGGCAGCTGGATAATTTTATAGGTGGTAAGAAGCTGTGTATATTTTAGTTGATGAGGCATATATAGGATGTACCTGATACAGTTTTAAATATAAGTTGAATAAAATGCAAGATACTGACTAACAAGGAACTGTAATTTATCTGCTGGGTACTCCTGTAGGTACACTTGGTTGCTTTCTTATCTGTTGATCATTTTTTATGCACTGTTTCTTAAACTTTAAATATGTTTAGGCCACCAATTTGCTTTTACAGAAGACATTTATGAAGTTGACAACATAGGTAATGACCAGTTCCTGAAGGTCAGCAGAAGTTGCTATTCAAGAAATAGTGTCACTTCAAGATTATTGGTAAGAAAATGGAAAGACTGTCTATTGTAACAAGCTGAGGTCTTACAATTCATTACAGAATATATATATATATATATATATATATATATATATATATATATATATATATATATATATATCGAGAGAGACATATAGTGACTAAACAGAGCTAGATTAAGTGAAAAATCAGTAAAACGCCTATAGCAAGCAATGTTAAACTGTGGTTAGGTGAAGGCAGATGCAGTCTGTCATAGACTGAACTACAGAAAAGGATAAAAGAACTATTGACAGAAAGTAAAAGTATGTCAGAATAGGGCTACATATTATTTGGTAACCACATAAAGTTTATTTGGTGCACATTTGTTTTCAATGTCAGTCTTTCAGTGTGGAGAGTGCTATACTACATGCAACAGTTGTTGGTAAGAAACAAACCCAGTTACACTGGTATTAGTTCCATCTGGGGATCATCACCATACTTTGTATGCTACTGTTTATTTATCATTCCAAACTAACCTAAAAAACCTGATCCTACAACTTCACCTTGATCATAAAAAGAAAATGTGATTTGTCAGAAATCTACTAAAAATAGATAGTTAAATGTCAGAATGACTACATTTCCCAGAATGTCTGATCAAAGGGACTTTAAAAATAGTCAATTTCAAGTATATCTGAGTTCTATAATTTGAGTGTTTCTAGTGATTCATTTAAAGCATCATTGTGTTATTTTTTAAGCATTGCCCTGGTATTATAACAGAGAGAGTTTATCCTTTAATTACAGAGATCAGGTAGAAAATTCATCTAAACAAGTCATCCTTAAATAGAAAAGCTTGGGATGAAATTCTTATATAGTAGTCTTTTGTTAGCACTACAAATTATGTTATTTTAAGTTAAAGATGTCTATGCTATATTATTATATTACTGTTTTAATTTTTACCCGTTAAATCAACTTATCAAATGATCTTTAATAGTGATGAGAATTCAGAATTAATCATAACAAGCACAATCTTACAAATGTAAGCTTAGCCAAAATAAAAGCATTCAAATTCCACTTGCATGTTTCATTTATCAAACTATGACCTGGGATCAATACATGCCACTTTATCAAATCTTTACTGAGAAATAACATCACACAGAAGGCAAAAATGGTAAATGGCTATGACTAAACATTAAATGTTCATCCTGCCATGAACTATATAACAAGGTCACAATCAGAAAATTTCAGTAGGCAGGCTTCTTTATATTTGTTGCCTACCAGTCGGTGTAATGGTACTTAAAATTGTTTTGTCTTCTTTCACTATATACAGCATTACAATGATCTGAAAAGCAATGTTTGAATTTCTGGTAAAAAGGGTCAGAATGCCTTGATAAAGTATGTATTCCCCCAAAAATGTTATCAGAATACTTGAAACTGTACACTCTCTGACCAAATAGCCATGAAACAAATGTCAAATGTGGACACATTCCTGACAGACACACTGGAGGCAACCACTTGTCTAAGTGAAATGACTGTTGAAAATGTTACCTGATGAATAGTTCATTGCATAATGGCAGGATACAGTTTAATGAACATTTTAAAAGCATCTGTCAACAACTTTGACATCTTGTTTGCAGTTAAATAAACAAGTGGTCAACACTTCCTGAACTCATGCATCTTATACAATCAAAACTGCATCTAGTGCAGACATCCAAGGTATAGATGGTGCATTCTCCCTGGTTTTAGCATTAGAAAGGATGCAAGGAAAGAATGGATGAGATAAGTCAGAACAAATACAGAAAATGTACCTAGTGTAGAGTCCAACAAGACTGATGTATTGCTTCATCAAAATTTACAAACTCAGAAAATGTTGAGTAGTGGCACAGGAAATGAAGCCCTTTGCTCAGTATTGAAAAAATACACTTTTAATATTAAAACTTTGACAAAACGGTCTATCAGTCACTTTGGACTCACTGGATCCTACCATATCTGCTCATGCATCACTTTTGAAAGTAAGAATTTGCCCACAGAGACACTTATTCTTGTGGAAAGTTGGATAAGATTCCAAAGATAACAAGATCTATAGTGTGGAAACTTGCTACAGTATAAGGGCATAGGAAATATACTAGGAAAATGATCATGAAGACCAAGTCAAACAACCTTTAAAGCAAACACACTTAAAAGTTTTTGCTGCCATTTTCAAACTCTTGATAGTGTTCTCCCACATCAAGCGGGGCTGCACATGATGATAACCCGGGTATAAATTTTTATCTATCCATAAAATCAGCAAGCCTAAAGTTACCTAAAATAGTATCTTGTTTGATCTGCATTGGTGTTCTTAGGCAGGGAAAAAATCAAGTTATGAATCTATCCCTCCAGTAGGTTTATTTGTTGGTGTAGATTTTGGTCCCTAGTGCAGGTGTTTGTGAAGTCACTTGTTTTGTGAAGAAATAGGAGGTCAAACAGGACTGAGTCTTTCTGAGCTTGAAAGTAAGATCCAAGAATGCTACAGAGTGCAAGACAAGTTGTACTAATATCTTGGGATAGTTAGAGGAGTTAAGAGCTTTAATTTTCTTGGCTAGAAATCTTTGGAGTTTTTCTGGTTGACACATATGCCTAGATCTGGGCATACCAGAGGCATCACTGCATTCAGTGATGGGTGTGATAAGGGAAGAGTGCAGTGGTAATATGACATATTTGAATCTTGAATGTTTTCCTTTGGTAATTAACTGAACCAGATTGAAGGATTTCCTGACTACAGTAGAAACATGATGATAAGTGAGAGTTGTCCACAAAAGTACCCAGCTCTGAAGAGTTTATACCACAAGAAATGGGAACAGTGTTTTTTGTTCCTAGAATGCTATACTTTTTTTAATCTAGCTTGAGTATATGCTCATTCCAGTCTTTGCTACAGCTGTTTTGAACTGTTTTGTATAAGTGGATGGTTGGGTAACAGTGTCCAACTTGCAATCATCTGCAAACTTGTCCAACCACATGTCTAGGTCATTGCCTCAGATATCTGCCCCCTCAAAAAACAATGCCTAATTGAAGTGGACCCAGTACTAATTTTAGTTAAAATGTTGCATTCAGAGAGAAAACAAATCAGAAGCTGTTGGATAGGCAGTTCATAGTTTCATAGTTTCATAGTTTAGTACTAGGCTATCTGCCCTGGGGCATTTGTAAGCCTAGCCATAGTGATATGGCTTTCGCCACCCCATGAAATGGTACAAAAATGCACAGAATAGATTTAGAATACTGTGCCTCTGTCTAGTAGTGACACAGTGAAGTTCCCCTTACATAATAGAATTAGTTTACTGTGCCCCTGTCTAGTAGTGACACAGATATGACCCCTGGGGTAAACTCATGATCTCCCATCCACTCATCAAGATTTCTCTTGAAGAGAGTCAGTGAGGGGCTCTGCCTAACATGAACTGGGATCTTGTTCCAGAGCATGGGAAGCCTCTGGGTTATGAATCTATCCCTCCAGCATGTCCTATTCATACTTGTGCCGAGGTTTAAGTCTTTAGCTCTTGTGGTTCTGATGGATTTGGATTTTTTGAGGTGGAGCATGTCCATCAGTTCCTGATTGGACATGGCCTTGTACGTCAGGCAGAGATCACCTCTGAGCAGGTGGTATGCTACTGAATAGAGCTGGAGTTTCTTTAGTCTGGCAGAATAAGACATATGTTGGAGACCCTTGATCCTCTTGGTGAGGTACTTTTGTGGTCTCTCCAGTTGTTGCAAATGCCGGGTGAGGTACATACCAAATGGGGCATTGTACTCAATCATGGGTCTGATGAGGGAGGAGTATAGGGGTACAATGATATCCTTGGATCTGGATGTGAATCCCTTCATGATAAGGTGTGCAAGGTAGAATGTTTTTCTAACCACTTTGGCAACGTGGGTGTCAAATGAGAGGTCGCTGTCGACTTGGGTCCCTAGGTCTCTGATTACTTTTTCCATACTCAGTGAGTTGCTGTCTATGTGATAATTTGTGGGTACTTTGTTTTTCCCAAAGGGTATGACTATACATTTTTTGGCATTTAGTTTAAGGCCATGACTCCGGCACCAGTTGTCCGTTTCTGTGAAGCCTTTTTGTAGGATGTATGTGTCAACTGATGTATCGACTATGGCACCTAGTTTGCAGTCATCTGCGAACTTTGTCAGCCACAACCCTCCCATGTTTGCTTTAACATCTGAGAAATAAATGCCGAACAAGAGGGGTCCCAGGACAGATCCCTGTGGGACACCACTTGTGGCTGGCTTTGAGTCTGACATTGCTCCAGTGATTTTAACTTTATGGGTTCTGTCCTTTAGCCAGTTTGCAACCCATCTAGTGACATAAGGGTTTACGTTTAAGCTGTTGAGCTTATCTATGATGCCTGAGTGGGGTATTGTGTCGAAGGCCTTAGCCAAGTCCAGGTAGGCTGTATGGACTACTTTGCCCTCATCAATGGCTCTAGTGACTGTTTCGAAAAAGTCAACCAGGTTCAAAAGGCAGGATATGCCATTTACAAAGCTGAAGTGGGTGGGGTCAAGTGTCTGTAGGTCCCCAATGTCTCTGTTTATGAGTTCCATAATGATTCTTTCCATAGCTTTGCAGACCAGGCTGGTTAAGCTTATGGGGCGGTAGTTCCCAGGGTCTGTAGAGGTACCCCCTTTGTGGAGTGGGACCACTGTTGCTGTACGCCAGTGTTCAGGTACATATCCTGTAGTAAGGCTAAGGTTAAATAGCATTTTTATGTGGGGGTTTAGCTCCTCTTGGAGTTCACGTAGCACGCACCCCGGGATACCATCAGGTCCCATTGATGCTGTGTGTTTAGCTTTGCTGAGGGCGGCTCTCACTTGGACATCTGAGATGACAGGGAGATTACATTCAGCCTGGTTAAGTATTTCTTCTTTTGGGGGTGAGGGAGGGGAGAAATTTGCACTGAACCTGTCAGCCAGAATGTTGGCAATATCTGTGGGTTCGGTGTATTTTTTGTTGTTATGAACTAACTCTGAGCATATCTGAGGGTTTCCGCCCAGGTTTCTAACATAGCTGAAGAAGGCTTTCTGGTTATCTTTAGTGTCCTTAGCAATTTTTCTCTCAAAGTTGGCCTTGGATTTTTTTTAAGTTTTCTGCTAGTGTTGATCAGAGATGTCTTCCCTTTATGGGATTTTGCTCTGTCGTGCAGTAGCTTCCTTCTTTTGTTATACAATTTGTTAATGGCTGAGGTCCACCAGACAGGACACTTGCCTTTGGTGGAGAGGGACTTGGATTTATTTGGGATTGCATGATCCATGCATTCTTGGAGATGTCCATAGAAAGCATTTGTGAAGGATTCAGCATTGTGGGATGTGGTATCCACTGGCCCAGTGGGCTTAAAGGATGCCATCTCAGTCTTAAGAAGAGTAAAGTCTGCTTTTGAGAAGTTTTTCACTGTGGTCTTTTGTGCTGGGGGTGGAGGTGGGATATGTATATCCAGGGTGATTAGTTTGTGGTCAGATCTCACTAGTGAGGGGTATAGCTCTGGTGTGGAGCATTTTGTCCCCATGTTTGTGATGATCAGGTCTAGTATATTATCTCCCCTAGTGGGAGAGGTGACTAGTTGTTCCAGTGCATTTGAATTTATGAATTCCAGGAACCTTTGGGCTAGGGTGTTAGGGCTAGAATAATGTACCCAATCTATGTTAGGGTAGTTGAAGTCTCCCAGTATGATGGTATTTTGTGATACATTCATATCCTCCAATGTCTTCAGGAAGGCTGAGTGGGGTTCCTGAGATTGGGAGGGTGGTCTGTAACATGCTACCAGTTGTATAGCAGTTTTGCCTATGGTTAGTTGCACCTGT
This sequence comes from Protopterus annectens, assembly GCF_019279795.1. NCBI lineage: Eukaryota > Metazoa > Chordata > Ceratodontiformes > Protopteridae > Protopterus > Protopterus annectens. The sequence continues at coordinate 274,761,162 of NC_056726.1, read as the reverse complement.
ATGGTCTCCGATGCTTCATGTGTTGCTACTAACCTGGAGGTGTGGGTGTCCTTGATGAATATGGACACTCCCCCTCCCTTTGTGGTTCGGCTCGGGTTTTGGGGCCAAAAAGCATGATACGAGGTATAGCCTGGTAGCGCTGGGGTGCTCTCAGGAGCCTTGAACCAGGTTTGAGTTACTGCGCAGACGTCGATGTTCTCCATACTGAGGAGTGCATCGAGTGCCTGCATCTTGAGATTTAGACTTCTGGCGTTGAGCAGCATTACCCTTAGTTTTTTTCCATTTTTGTTTTCTAAGGTGGTGGGTTTGTCTTTTGGGCCTTGTATAAAAAAGGCACTATGAGGGTGGCAAGAGCCTTAGCCAATATCAGGAAGCCCAGTGGTGACAGGTGCAAGCCGTCTCTTGCGAAGCAGCGTGGCTTGTCCAACATGTCATCCCTGGCAGACAGACATTGGATCCCCTTAGAATGACACCAGTACTTTGAGCCAATTATTAAAGATATCATCTTGTCTTTGTATTGTGGCATCATTCTTGGTGAGGGCAAGATGCTGCTCAGGGTCAGGGTCATACCAGCCTGGGCTACATAATCAGAGAGCTCCTCCATGTCTCTTTTCATGTAGTCCAGGGAGGTACGTCTCAGGTCACTCATGCCAGCATGGACAATGACAGAGTCATATTTGTACTTGCTTTGGAGTGACCTGAGTGCGTGTGTTATGTGGCGGATCCTAGCTCCCAATAGGCAGCTCACAGTCACCCTCTCCTTGTTCAGCCTGGTAAGTGGGACATCAGTGTGTCTGACTATAGAGTCACCTATTACTAGTGTATCAGGCATGGTGTTTGGCCTTAAGGGCTGTGATTGATTGACACACTGATTTACTGAAGTATGTGTTGCATGTGTTTTGTTTTGAGGTGGTGGATTTTTGGATGTTTGCTTTGGGAGCCTCTGTTGTTTTGGTAAGTTTTTCATTAGAGCCTCCGAGTATGTCTTTGTGTTTTTATGTGTTTGGTTTGCAGTTGTGGTAGGTCTATGTGGGACTGGGTTTGTTGTGTGTGTGGTTACCATCTCCTCCTATCTGGTCATGCCAGCCCTGAGTTGAGAGGGTTTAGCCTCCATTTTGGCTATATAGTTGCATCTCTCACATGTATTTGTGTTTGTTGGGAGGAGGAGAGGGTTGTCTGTGTACATGAGACAATTGTAGCATTGTCTCAAGATACCCAGATTAACCAGCTGAACTGGAGAGGACGCCAGGAATCTACCACTCAACATGCTAGAACAGTATAAGGGAGTGCTGTGCCTTTAAGGGAAGTGTTAGCAATCCAACAGACATTGTGGGGGTTTGCATTATATTGGCCTGTTTTTTCAGTAATACCAGCATGTTCAAAAGCCTTGGTCAGGTAAAAAAAGCAGTGGACTTAAAATGGCCACTGTTCTCAGCATCTCAAGCCCTTTCAGTTACATTTGCTACATTCAGTAGACCAAACTTGGCCTTTGCAAAAACAAACTGATTGGGGTCCAGCTCAATTAAACTAGCTATGTTTGCATAACGGACTTTTGCTGTGATATATTACAGGGTTTTGCATGTAAGACTAGTGAAGCTGATATACCTATGTTTACCTTGGTCTATAGAGGGCCCATATTTGTGTACAGGAGTGACATTGGCTGATGGCTTTTCTCCAGGCATCAGACACACACCCTGTGGTAGGCTGGGGTTGAGTCAGAGTGTACATACTTGATGCTAATGAGAATGTTGTCTAATATGTTGTGTGGTCCCATACAAGTATTACATTTAGCCTTTGACAATTTTAAGACTTGCTATAGACTGATGTGGGGAAATAAAATTTGAAGGATAGTGGGGGCAACAATGTGGGTTGCTGAGGAAATGTTAGCACTATCTATGGGTTTGGAACATGTGATACTATTGTGGATAAGCTTCGGACAGTTTCAGCACTATTCCCTAATTTCCTGATATAACTGCTGCGGAAAGATTTGTTCCCTCTGGTACCTGCAGTGTTCTTAAGCCAATACTCTGATTTGCATTTTCTAATAGTACTCTTAAGTTCCATGCTGAAACTTTTAATTGTAGCCTTGAGGTATGGTACTTCTAAAAGCTTTTTCTTATTTTTCTTTATCTATTGTATAGTTTATTAATACTGGAGTTCCATGCATATCTCTCAATGTCTTGAGCAAGAAATATGGACAATGCCTTAAAGAAAAGTGGGACAAAGCCCAAAAATAGGGCAAATTTTAAATATTGCTTCTACAAAATTAAGAATAACAGGTTTTACATTAGCATGAATTTTCTGAAGGGTATGGAATCTGAAACTCAAACAACTGTCATTATTTTTTAACTTCAGTCTTTGATTATTTACCAGTAATTTGCCAGAAAAGACACAATTTTATAAATAAATGGACAAAAAATATGAGGCAAACATCTGGGAATTCTGTTAAAATCTGTATAGTTGAGAGGTTTGGTTCCATCACAGTGTTTTCCCTGAATTTAACATTATATTTAGGGTAGACAGATAACTGACCTTCTATGCCACTGTTTAGATGTTGGCAAAAGTCAAAGGTTAATGCAGCAGCCCAATCAATTGGGTCAGTTTGCAGGAGATTGTTGGGAATTTTGCAGAGATCTTCTGCAAGATGAAGTAGGTTTACACGTGAGAAATTTGTTAAGGTCACCAGGAGAACACAAGACACTACCTCGCAGCCTTTAAGAACAAGAATTCTGGACAAGGAACAAAAAATAATATGAAAACAAAGACCCAAAATCAGGGACAGATTTTGAATTTTGCTGGTATTGGCTTAGAAAGTTGGTAGTGCAACAGGTTTTGCATTAGCATTCATTTCCTTAATGATATGAAGTCTGAAACCCAAGTCTCACAAGAGACAAACTTCAATAATCAAAGCTAGGTGGCTTAAAAACAGTTAAATGAGAATACCTACCATAATGTTTTTGTAATAACAGGGGAATTCACAAAATGGGCCATTTTTGTGGGATGGAAGGAGGGCTACATCATTTAGTAATTTTGGTTTTGCTGAGAGGACCACTTCCTTTAGGGACTGATATTAAAAGCCCTTTGCTTGCACAATTGCATATCCCTGTTTACACTGTTACTGGCTGAATGGAGTTCAAACTCAGAATCTGACTCATATGCTTACTCTGAAAACTGACTGAACTTATTTTGTCAGAGAAAACAACAGGCTTTACCCTTTAATGGCTGTGAACCAGGGCTCAGTCAGTGAGCATTCTTTTTTATTATTTTAAAAATATTTTGCATTCTCGGTCATACATCTATGATTGTAACACTGGTACACAATGACAGACCTGATTCTGTAAGAAGAATGAAGAGGCTACAGTGTTCTTTGGCTTCACTTGTTGGGGTATAATTTACTTAGGAAATGTGCTATTTAAAAGAAGGGGCTTCACTTTCTCAGTTACAGATCTGTGCAATGCAGTCAGGTGTTGGTTCTATTAAACACAAGATGTTATCCTGACCGCACATGCTTGGGCATTTGTGCAAGTGGCATGCAAACTGAGAGACAGCCGTCCTGTTTTCCATTTAATATATTAATTAATCCTGACAAAATAAAACAAAATCCCAACACAGCAAAATCCCATCAAAATTACTGGCACACTAATTCTTACAACTAAAAATCTAAAACATGCAATACCAACAAAAAATTCAAGCCACCATACCTTCCAATCTCTTAGTGTAAGACTTCCGGATAAAACCAAAAAATAATGGTAAGACAAAGATCCAAAATCAGAGACAGGTTTTAAATGTTTTTTCTTATTAAATCAGAAAGTTGCTAGTGTAACAGGTTTTGAATTAACATGTGTTTCTTAATGATATGAAGTCTGAAACTCAAATGTCTGTTATCATTCATTGACTTCAATTCTCAAGGAATTGCCAGAAAAGCACACATTTTTAAGAGAAGCAGACCAAATATACGAGACAAAAATCTAAACATTCTGCAAAATGCCAGACAGCTGCGAGATATGCAAGCCACCCATAGCCACATTAAACTCATCACAAATGAAAAACAACCAGTCTGCTTTTACAATTAGTTTAAATGCAGAGGGAAAAAAAGAATGCCATCAGACAGAATTTGTCTGAATGGTGTTTATGTAAAGGAAAGGGTTTTGGGAAAGTAATGTGAAGGGCTGAGTTTAGGGACAGGGATAGGATCAGAGTGAATACACAAGTAAGGTAGCTCAGGGAAACACCCCTGCACCTTAACTTCCTCAAAAATAATTCCTTAGCAGTACTGTTAAACTAAACAAAAGAACAAACACATCATACATAACAAACACTCACACACAGCACTAACGCTTTCCCCTCACTTAGCACTTACTCTAATCCTAACCTGAAAAGGCACACACATCAGTCCCCACTCAATACAAACCTACTTTTGTCTGCTGAGAAAATGAATTGTCTGTAAAACAATGGACAGACGAACATTCAGTAAAAAATAACACAACAATTCTATTTGCCAGGAAAACAAGTTGTCAAAAAATGAACTGCACCACTTTTATTGGTCACTTAATCTAATATTTTTTATTTATGAGATTTAAAACTATTTAGGAATATGTTTGTACTGATTTGTGAAATTTTCTTTCTAGTGTAAATTCTAAGATTCCAAATTCTATATTGAAGTCTTTAATATTTGTCATGCCTTGTCAAGATTCTTATATTACACAATCAGGGCTAACAGATCGGCATGATTTACTAGACTGTTTCACTTGTTAGGTAGAATGGCATCACATTAGAGATGGTGACGTAATATAACTTCATTATTCATTTAATTCTGAGGTTTTAGTTGCAGCTGAGAAACCTGAATTATTTAATGCATTGACAATAAAAGCTTAAAGTTTCTTTTTTTTAAACGCCCTTTATTGCCAGCAGTCCATACATTAGACAAATTAAAATACAGTAACAGCTTTCTTGCAGAATATACCATAAATAATGTCCGTAGCATAATGGAAGAGGTATAAAGAAAAAAATGAAAAAAAAAAGAAAGTCACACCATTATAATTTCCATTCAGTTGAAGAAATGTGCTATTATTAAATGGGTATAATCTATGTTCAAAGAATAAAATCTAAACATCAACTCCTGCAATACCCAAGCATGGGTCTATATCACTTTGCTGAAAACTTAATTCCATGAACACCTATTCATCAAACTCTAATCGTCGTACACCCTTTCATCGAACATTTACATCATGGAAACTTTTTCCTAGGAAATGAAACTACTTGGCCACCAGAACAATCATAACAAATACATTATTTTAAACTCACCGGGGGGGGCTGTTCCCCCCACACCCCACAATTATATATACCAACTCCAAGATCTCGCTATATTGGGGAAAGGGGCAAATTTGTAATGACAGACAACTATCTCCCTTCCCTAGGAAAAAGTTTCAGTGATGTAAAGCTTTAATGAAAGGGTGCTTGACGATTAGGGTTCGATGAATAGGTGTTCTCGGAATTAAGCTTTCAGTGAAGTGATAGGAACCCCTCAATATATCCAGTGGAAATTTATGCAAAAACTAACCTAGTTAAATGTTATCCAAAAGTAAAGATGCAAACCATAAACATAAACCAATACTCTTGCAATTTCTGTATGCATTTCTGTTGTCTAACATATAATGTAGGGGGGTGCATGGGGGGCTTGCCCCACTGTAAAACAGAGTTTTAAGTGTTCTTTTTTATTTTTATTGCTGGTTCACTGAACCGGAATTTACAAAAGTGCATTTTCGTTGAACTGCACTTTTGCAAAAGTAAGGTCGTACTTTGCTTGTTCGAAATAATGATATTTCGATCAAGAAAAGTAGACTGATATGTATATACATATATATATATATATATATATATATATATATATATATATATATATATATATATTTAAGAAAACATACTTCAGCTGTGCATTACTGTGATTTATTTGTCTAGACAGTTACATAGATAGGCTTCTACTTATATATGGAACTAAGTCTTGCAGAGGAATATTCATATAAAGCAGGACTTTTTACACCAGACAAAGTATAATTGCAGAAACCTGGACTTTGCAGGTATGTCTAGAAGATCATAAATAGTTTGAGTACCTTGGAGTATTGTCATGCCCAGATACACATAAAGTTATTATCTGTAAGCAAGCCATAATCTGAGTAATATGAGGATTTCCATACTGTAGTATCCATTGTGCCATGTAAAGCAATGTGCAAAACCAAGTCAGTATTATTTTATACATTATAGTACTGTAATCGATTATGAAACTGCAACAATACACTAGTATACCACACCTGAATAGTATCAGAAGCTATATTGTCACATACTGTTATGATAGGATTTGTCATGCTGGTAAAATGTAGTTATATCATACCTCTCAACTGTCCAGATTTTTGCCTTATATTTTTTGTCTGTACCTCATAAAATTGGTATTTTTTTTTTTTGGAAGATCACTGAAGATTGAAGTCAATAAATAATGATATATATTTCAGTTTCAGACTTCTTATCATTTAACACACAAATCCCATTATTCTAGCAAGTTTCTAAATTTATAAGAACAATATGCCAAATCTGTTCCGATTTTTTTGTCTTTGTTCCCCCATTAGTTTAGGCTATATCCAGATTTCTTGAGCTAAGAGGTTGAGAGGTATAAGTTATATGAGTATAGAATTTGGAAGAAAGCATTCACAGTTATGGTCAGTATAGTACCCAGTTACCCATAAGTAATTTCTGCATGCTTGCAGAAATCTTTTCATGATTATTTAACAGTAGACATCCTGCACAATATATTTGCCGCAGTGGCAAATGTAGGCAGTATGAATAATGTATAACATTCATTACCACATGGGGTAGCAACCAAATGTGAAATGAATATTATAGCATTATAATACACTGTACTCTGGGATGTGCTGTGTTTGTCTTAATGGTTGTGCATAAAATGTTTGTATTGTTAGTTGTAATGGCGTGTTGTACTATTTTGAAGTACTGATTGCTACTCGTCTTGTGTATATTCAATAAGCTGATGAGGCTGGGTGTTCATTTAAGTAGTTTATTACACACAAACACATCAGGATGGAGAATGGTAAAATTAAACTAAACTAAATAACTGACTGGCTACTACTGCTGCATGCTTACACCTTGGCTGCTCACTACAAAATGGCACTCTTGCTTGCACATGCTCAGTACTTATATGCATGTGCCCCCTGACTGGAATAGTTCTTAAAGGAACATACACACTCTGATCTACACTAAATTTGAGAAAAAATGGAAATCTTACTGCTGCAGTAGCCTTAGCTATATGGGTTAAAGTGTGCCAAGGATACAACAGCTGCAGGGCACCTTCCATGCACCCAAGCATGCAGCTGAAGCTGAGCTGACTAAAAGACAAGTTTGCCTGCAAAGCCTATCAAAGCATTACTGCCACTGAAGGGTACGCTCCTCTGAGGTGTTTGAGGATCAACAGTTGGTTTGTTCTTTCCTTAGCTGGGTAGATACTTTCCCTTTGGGGTATAAACCTTCCATTTTCTTATTTTACTGATGTTTTATTACTTCAGGAAAGTTATTTTAAAGCTAGGAGTGTTGTGTTTTAATGGATTGTCTTGAGACTGCAACAAACTTTTAAATGGACCATTCATTATTTCTGTCAGTTTAAAAGTGATGTTATTTTACAGATAAACTACTTTCTATGGAGAAATTGTGTTTATTTTAATGTTGTGGGGCTGCCATAGTATTTGAAAGTGCTTTCTACTATGTTTTTCTGTCAAAAAAGTAACTTTTGTGGATTGGTAGTTTTACTGGCATTGTTGTTTATTTTCCTCAGGATACAGGCACCAGAGGGAACAGGGAAGGTTTCCCTGTAGTGTCAGAGTGCTGTACCCATCCCAGGGGAAGCAGTGGCTGTCATCTTAAGGCTCATTTAAATGTCAAAAAGAAACAGAAAACCAAGCACGTATCTACTCTTCCTCAAATTCTTTGGCTAGGAGTAATTTACTAGGACTAATTCAGGGTTTGATTCTCAAAATATTCCAGATGATGTTAAAAATGAGATTTAAATTGTCCCATGGATAGAGATTTAGTGTTCAGCCCCTCTGCTGCAGAACTGATCAAAAAGAGTGATTAAATATTCAAGTTGATCCAAGGAACATCTAAGATGTTTTAGCCCTCCTTTTCCAAACTTTCCAAGGGATTTCCTTTCTCATCCACTTTTGAGAAAAGGTAGAATAAGCAGTCTCAACAGAAGTCAGGTAAACAGACATTTAAGAAGTGACAAGGAGGTTCTAAAATGAAGTGTAAAACCTCCTAAAACAAGTCTGAATGTTCAAACAATGTTGTGTACCCTCCTACCCTTGCCATTATTCTCTTCCAGAAAGTCTGAATCTCCATTGTTTTCTTTAGTAATCAATTGTTTCAGACAAATAGGTTATGAAAATTATTCACCAGGGTTACAGATGGCAGTGGGAGGAAATCCCTCCTTTCTGGGGGTGTCAGTCCTCATACTGCAGATCAAACTGTTTTGTTTCCACCTGTTCTTCATCACATGCTGTCCCAAGGAGTGATAGAATGAGCTCCTCCTTCCTAAGTGGGGAAGGGGATTCATTCAAAGATGTTCCTAGTCCCAAAGAATGAAAATGCTTGGAAACCTTTCTTTCCTAAACCTGTTTGTGGTAGTGCCCAAATTCAAAGTGACGTCACTTCACAAACTGTTGCCTCTTCTTCCTCTTTAAAGTTTCCTGGTTACACTAGACTTAAAAGATGCTTATCATCTCATTCCTACTTATCCAGACTTCATGCGTTTCTTAAGGTTTTGTGTGTTTGCATCACATTATCAGTCTAGTATTTTACCCTTTGGACTATCCACTGCACCAAGAGTGTTCACAAAGTGTCTAGCTCCAATTATAGCTCATCGCAGGTTGCAGGGTATCCACATTGTTCCGTATTTAGACAACTTGCTTATCTTTGCAGGGTTTTTTCAAAATGTCTGGAATCTTTTTCTTGCCTGAAAGATCTCTTGTACAAGAAGGAATTCCAACAGAACATTCAAAAGTCTTTCTTGACTGACTCACACAGGACTGTGTTTCTGGGATGTTAACTAGTCACCTCAGTTCAAACAGCTTTCTTTCCACAAGAAAAAAAAATAGATCTTTATTTAGATCTATTTCTAAGGCTTTCCACTCAGACTGATAAATACACAGGAATTCTTGAGAATTTTGGGTCCCATGACATCTATGATTCTCATGATACCCTTGGCAAGACTTCACATGAGAAGGATACAATGGTATCTGAAATCTCTTTGGTCTTAGCATCAACACCCTTTATCTTTTCAAATTCCAATACTGGGGTTTGTCAGAAGAGAAATCACTTGGCGGAGACAACAGAGATCCTTAAATAAAGGCTTCCCCTCCTCCCAACCTTTTCCAAAGCAGTCAGTCACCACAGATACTTCAAGCTTTGTTTTTAGTTTCAGGAGAGATAAAAGTGTAATGGGAGTGGGACACTAAGGGCAAATGCAAGCACATAAATATGAAGGAGATGCTTGCCCTGATCAAGGCACTCAGTTCTCTGAGCCATCTTTGGTCCACAGGACCTCTTCAAGTGGTTATAGCCAGTACCACAGTGATGTGGTACATCAACAAGCAAGGGGGAACCAGGATGTACCCCGTTTGTAGACTAGCCATGTTAGCTTTGGATATAGCATTGAAACACAATCTCACTCTACAGGCATCCTACATTCCATCAGAACAAAACTGTGTGGCAGGCAACTTAGCAGGACCAGGGCAGACCCTCAAGAATGGACACTAGATACTGGGTTTTTCCAAGATTGTATCCATCTGTGGGGAGTTCCTCAATTAGACCTCTTTGCCACCTCTCTGAAGAATCAACTAGCAAAATTCTGTTCCAGGATGTCATGCAAGAAGATCTGGAAGACAGATGCCTTTTCTTTGGATAGGAATGTTCCTGTATGCCTTTCAGCTATTTCTACTAATATCCAGGGTACTTCTGAAGATTAAGACTGAATCAACCAAGATCATTGTGGTGACTCCCTTCTGGCCCAGGCAACCATATTTCCTCCTTCTTTTGGAAATTGTCAGGGGCAGTTACTACAAGCTTCCTCACAGAATGGATCTATTCAAACAAGAACAGGGGTGTTTGACACACCCCAACATCAATCATCTTCAGTTGGCTGCCTGGATGATGGGGTCCTTATTCCTTTTAGGCACCTCCTTTCTGAGGACATGCAGCAGGTACTAATGGAGGCAGAAAAGCCTGCTACTAAAAATCATATATTAGCAAACAGAAGGGGTTTTCAAGTTGGTGCCAACAACATAACCAACACCCATTCAGGGTTAGCTGTTCTCTGGTTTTACAGTGTTTGTGTTACTTACTATCCTATGGCCTTTCTTATTTTTCTATCAAGGTTCATTTATCTGTCATTTCAGCATGTCTACCATGGATCCTCCGCTGTCAAGGCAATTCCATGTCAACATTTTCTTGACAGGGTTTTGCTTAACAGACCTTAATTAAACTGGTGGCCCTTCCTTGGGATCTTAATTTTGCATTAGAGAAACTAACACTTGCACCATGTGAACCAGCTAGTCTGGTTGACTTGAGGTTCTTACCAGAGATAACAGTTTTATTGATTGTTCTAACCTCTGCAAGAAGTGTATCTGAGTTACAGTCTCTTATGGTTTGTCAACCCTAACTTATTTTCTACAAGGACAGGGTTTCTTTGAGAACTAATCCTTCTTTTATGCCTAAATTGGTATTCAATGTTATTTTAAGTCAAACTATCCATCTCCCTGCTTTCTTTCTTGAAGCTAAAAATGAGGGAGAAAGGATACTCCATGGGGATATCCACAGCCAACTCAAGTACTATCTTGACAGAAGTAACTCTTTCAGATCATTGGATCAATTGTTCATTTCTTGTGAATTTATGGACAACCAGTGTCAAAACAGACTATTTCCAAATGGTTGTCTGATGTTATTACCTTTTGTTATATTCACCATAACAGATCTGTTCCAGTCAGAGTCAAGGCACACTCCCCAAGGACCTTGACTTCTTCTATGGCTTTTTGGAAAGGGTTGGATTCTAGAAGTATTCTAGAAACTGCAACTTGCTCCTCTGTGTGTTCTTTTACAAAGCACTATAAGCAGGACTCCTTCACTAGGTCTTGATCCTACTTTGCTTGGAGTCTTCCCCTAGGATTACTGGACCCTTCTCCTTCCACCCACAAATATAGTTTGTTATGGTAATCTCCTCATACAGCTAAGGATACTGTTTGCTGCAGTGATCAATATGTAGAACATAGTAGAGTTCTGTAAGTTGAACGTGCATGACAGTAGATGTTCGAATGATCTCTGTTGCACTAGATGCTTCTTCTCTCCACCCCCCATCCCCACCCCCACCCCTTGTTTTTTGGCGTGTTTATTTCTGCCAGGGTGTGTACATTTTTTTTTTGTCATTCGTAGCCTTGTCCTTTCAGGGCTCATCCTCCCTCTTTCTGCTGGCAGGAAAACTCTGAAGGGTATTGCACCCAAACTTGATTTTACTCAGGTTAACTTGAGCTTCTTGACAGTTTGGGTGCATTGAAGGTGCCCTAAAGCTTTGTAAGCTGGTTGGATGTTATATTCTTGGTAGGATATAATCCATACAGCAATGACCACTGCAGCAGTGATCATTCGAACATCTAGTGTTTTAGTAAGTTCAATTTGTACAACTGTACTTTCTCATTCATTGTATTACTTGGGTCCCTTTCTGACTTTTAACTCAAATTGTTTTTAGTAGGCAGTTCAAAGTAAATGGAGTGCAATTCACATATCCCTTTGAACCTCCTATATCTAGATACAGATGTGTAATACTGATCTGCTCATGTATAGTTTGCATTTTACTCATGACTTCTAGTCAGATACATGTATCATATGTGCCCTATTAATGTAATTTTATCCTAGTGTATATTCATAGTGTACTTTGATGGCACTATATTGAAGTATAGTGTATTACGCACACGTTGTAGAAGCATACAGTGGTGCCGCCACAATTGAAATGAATATTATATATAGTTAAAATATAACTGGAAATGAAATTTAAAGAAACGGTCAAAGTACAATTGTAAGGGACATTTTTTTAAAAAAGCTTATTATATGGCTAATCTAACACTCTTCCTGCATGTTTTTTTTTTTTTTTTTGTAATATGAAGATGGTAGCAGTCATGTATTTTTTTATTTTTTGTATAGTTGTAGTAGTTAAACATCATTCTGACAAGATATACAAACATTTGATGTGGAAAATAAACACCGACAAAGAACTGACAAAGAGCAACATATTACTATAATGCATTTCAGAACATTCCAAACACACAATACATTACTCAGTTGGCTGCAAACAGACAACGACATAATGCATTTAGAAAAAAGAAGACCCCGACTTATTATTTTACACATCCATAATTTCTCCCCATGGTCGAGTGACGTTAAAGACATGCAGGTAGGTGCATGCGTGAATGGGTGTGCCTTCTTTGTAGGTTGGGCGTCAGGCTGGCAACTCGGCACCGTAAAAATCCGCTGCCAGTCATTAGCAGACCAGAGTTCCACTGTGGCGTCCCCTAACCGGGAAAAGCCGAAAGACAATGTGGGTGCTAAATTGTTTGTTTAAACATAATACATGTTGAATATATTTAATTTTCCTCATGTATGCCACTACTGGGATATACTGACTGTTACATCTCCTTTTTGCAATCCTAAGATCTTTCCTCCAAGTATGCAACAAGTGCTCATGGATGATTGGGTAATATGTTAATATTAACTGTTCATTTCCTTGCATTTTACCAACATGCCAGAGTATTCTAAAATAGTATAATGTACTGATTAGTACAGCTACTAATACTGCTTAGGAGCATAACTCTGAACATCTTCATGCAAGTGGGCTGGATAAAGCCAAAAATAATGGAAGACAAAGGTCCAAAATTAGGGACAGATTTTAATTATTGCTCCTGTAAACTTGGAAAGTTGCTAGGAAAGATTTTGGGAATGGTAAACATTTTCTGAATGATATGAAATATGAAACTCACATATCTGTCAGTATTTAGGGATTTCAGTTCTCAATGGTTTGCCAAAAAACACACATTTATAAGGAACAGACCAAAAAATATGAGGCAAACCTCTGGACATTCTGCAAAATTCTTGGCAGTTGAGAGGAATGCTTAGGAGGAATATGTTACCAAGTTGTTACAGTTAATTTGCATGCATAGTAACTGCATTACTGATATGTGTGAACCAATATCAAGTCTATGTTACACACAACATTATACTGTTCAGTACAGTACACACACATATAATCGTACCGCTCAGCACACCTCTCAACCTCTTTGAGCAATAAATCTGGACTCAGCCATAAATAATGGGGGGGGCAAAGGCCCAAATATGGACAACTTTTAAATATTGCTCTTATATAGTTCATAGAAGAACAGTTTTTGCATTAGCATGGATTTTCTAAGGGTATGAAGTCTAAAAGTCAAATGTAAGTCATTATTTTTTGAATTAAATCCTCATGGATTTGTTACTGATTTGCCAGAATACCACAATTTTATAAGAAACAGACCAAACATATTAGGCAAAAATCTGGATAGTTGAGAGGTATGCCACTCAGACTACCAGATAGTAGCAGATTTCAGAGTGCACTGTACTTTGTCTACAGTATTCATGACATATCTGAAATGGCCAGCCCTTTTTGTAACTTTGCTCACATCTCAGTCTGGTGCTATGTCCTCCATAATATGTATGCTCACCTGTAGGGTTTTTTTGTAAATCTTTAATGGTTCTGTAGGATGTGATGACATTTAAGAAATGTTGGCTTTCCTGAGTTCCCCCTCTGTTTGATAGCATAGATATGCAGCATCACCTAAGCATTTAACACCTCCCAGGTGAGGTTCATCCGCTGCTATGTACTGCAGAAGTCATGGTGCAGGAGAAGAGTGAGATAGGTAGTCAACACTGCAGACTCACCTGCTGGTACAGACAATGCAACCCAACTTAAAAAGTCTTCTGCAATAACAGGTTCACTGAATAATAACACTTGCACAGCATTGCACAGCACCTCACGGCAGAGAAGAATATTAATATATTTAAGAATAACACTGAAAAATAACATTTACTTTGCATCCTACATCAAGAATGAATACCATTAGTACTTTAGAAATAAAGCAGACTGCTTCAGCTATTTTAATATCCCACTCTGTTCAAGGGATATTCTGTGCAGTCTAATACAGACCTGCTCTCTTACTCTAGCTACAAAAAAGGCATAAAAATGATAAACTGCATGTCTAGTACTATCATATATAAGGTGCTGTTCATTTTTTAAGAACACTTGGCTATAACAGGTGCTTAAAGAAGATCTCAGGTACAATTGCTGTGAACTCTTCGCACCAGTTTAGAAGGTCAGAATGATGCTGCCTCATATCAAATTAGTAGTGGTAGTGCTGCTCACCAGAAGAGGGTGTGCCAGTGTCATAGAACACCATACTTATAAGATGGGGCCATTTTTATATCAGGGACCCTCATAAGAGTCCTTAGTCAGACACTCCTGCTCTATGTAGCAGATGCAGAAGGATCATATTCCCTTTACTGCGCTACTAGGGAACCCTGCCAACATCACTGTCAAAAGAAGTCAATGCTACTCGCCAGGTCACATTCCTCAGAGCTATTGGAGCTCTGCCTCAGTCAAGCAAACGTATTTCAGAATATGATGTACAACATTATACAGCTAATTATCTTGACCAGTAATGGTGCTGTCATTGCTTAGCACATAAGTTAATAGTGTGGCATGATGGTATTAGGATGTGATTGACGGCATTAAAACAGTCTAATCAGTGCATAATGCCTAACTGTATAGCATTTTTGCCTCTTAGTGCCTCTGTCTGTTGCAAAACTAAGCTAGATATCTTTACATCCCTACAGAGGTCATTGACCTACCTATACATGCTCAGTGCACTTCCAGGTGCTCATATAAGTGCAGATAGGCAAACAAACCTCTTTGTACAGCTTTGGTTATAGCCACAATGAGTAAAACTTGTGAGCCAGGAGCATCCTTTAGCTGTTGCCTCATTAATGTGACTAACATGTTAGAAACTTCTGAATTTCACAAGTTTCTGAGGCTGCCAGGGGCCCTATTGTGCTATGGAAAATTGTATAGAAACAGGTACCAGAGCTTGTTTAAAGTTTGGAGAGATGGTGTTTTAACTTAACCCCTTTTTTGATGAAGAGGTAAAGAGATTATATTACCTGCTGCTGTGCTTCTATGCATGACTGAGAATTTCTCAGAAAATATGCTACTGGTACACAGTGTTGTTTTTGTTGTAGTTTACAGGTATTTCCATGCTGCTAATATGAGGGGATGACAGTGCCACATCGGGGCACATATTTTTATGAGGTATGTCAATGAACTGCAGGAAAGTTAGTATTCATTGTGTGCATAAATGCAATTGATGCATACTTGTCATCCAAATACAGGGGTCTTCAATGTCTGACACATGTCTAAGGGCATGTACAGCTTCTTAACTGCTATGGCATTAGGTATACTATGCATATTGTAACGTCTGTGGTTGTTTGAGTGGTGTCTGGCTTATGCAGATATAGAGTATACTATTTGATACACTTGGTGGATGGTGTCTGAGATGAAGGCAATATTTAATTTAGAGGAGGACATGAGAGTCTACAAATGCCCTTTATGTGTTTGACTCACAGGAAAGAGGAAGGTGTGTATTTAGATAGGGAAAGAGGAAGGTGTTATTTAGACAGGTCAGTAAGAGAAACTGTAAACAGGTCTATCACCAGCACACATGAATGTCCCATATAGTTATGCTTATGTACCTGTGCAACATACTTTCTGCATCAGGAGATGCCATGTTCCTATTACTTATCAAGTCATCTCTGGCATTCTTAAAGTATTTGTGGCATTGTTAGGGTATGCTGCAGAAATGTTTCTGTGCAGTACCTTTCTGTATGTAAAGAAACAATGCAGACCCATGAAAAAGGTATGCTGTGATACACATGGCCTAAGGGTATTTTCACCCAGTGGCATTTGTAACACAGGTTCATAGTTTCATAGAGGGTTACTAGGCTAAGGACCCTAGACCGCTTACAAGCCTAGCCATATTTATCCCGAGTTGCCCCAATTGTTCATAGGTTCATAGGTTAGTACTAGGCTAACTGCCTTTATGGGCCATTTTAAGCCTAGCCAATTACCCGCTGTGAGAATCAAACTCTGTACCTTGTGTCTGCGAGGCATTAGGTGAGTGAAGTTCATACAGGTAAGGGTTTATGGTAGTTAATACCAACTTCTTCTTTCCAGGAGGGACATGGGCACTACCCCAGGAGTGAATTTGCAGTCACCCATCCGGTATTATGCTTAACTGTGGAATACTGTCAAAGGCTATTAAATGTGGTACCCATATGGATATTACATTTTAAATCTTATTTCATTTGGGGTTTAGTCTGTATGGCCTAGAGCACAATTCCTGCTCATGTTTATCCCATACTTATGTGGCATTATCAGCAGAGACAGAGCAAGAGCATATAGTTGATGACACACTGGCACCCTACTGTTTAAAACTCAGAGTAAGCATACGTCAGCTAGGGATCTGAATGTTATCACACACTCTTTTTTTTTTTTTCTGTCCACTTCAGAATAGGATGACACAATGCTGAAAGTGGTGAAAAAGCAAGTTCTCCCATGCTGAGAATGTCATCTTGTTACTGGCTGTCCATCTCCACATTCAGTGATATCAGCCATGACAAATATGACTGGCCCTTCTGTGATCACACCTGTTGTGTTGCAATTAATGACATCAGTACTGTTGATGGCCAAAACAGGACATATGATCAAGTGACATGCTGGGATACTGACATGATAAATATTGCAAAAGTTCATGCTATCTGCTTAACACAGCAGTAGAGTGCAATAGGAATCACCCCACTGACCAAACTATCATTAATGGAGGAGTTCCAGATATTTCTGCACGGGGGCCCAGGCAATTTTAATATCCACAGCAGAGTCTTCATTCTTGGCACAGGGCTCAGATGACCATTCAAAATATCTTAGTGATGCCTTAGGTTGGTATGTCTTAAGTATCTGTCATAGTAGGTAAATGTATACCTTATTTCAATTTACATTTTCACAGGAAAAGCAGGGCTGCAGGTACAAAATGCACCAGCACAAGGTATGTTAACTGATATATTAGGTAATATGTATTCATTTATAGGGCTTCAGGTAATTATGAAGGGTCTTATTTAGAGTGGGTGATTTCTTTTGGGTTTTTCACAGGTGCAGTGCTATCAGGGTCCTCCACTGTGGCTATGCAGTTGACTGATACTGGGGAACTGTCTGGCACTGATAATGATGTCCACCAAATTCTGGCATATTCAGGGGTTATGGCATCCATGCTGGACAAAGGCAATGTGATGTCTACATCTCCAGCCCATTTTGTCGATATAGATTCTGTGCCTGTGGGACCCACCCCACAAACACAGGAAGACCCAAAGGAAATGAAGGTTTAGACTGTTCCACCTAGGTAGGATTTCTATTCCTGTGATACACATTTCCTTGGTAGCCACAGACTACACTGAACAAGTGGAAGATATGGTTGGATTTCATGCTAGTGGCCAAGCACACTATGGGCACAGTATACCACCTGAGCTAGGTTTGCCAATGACTGCAACCCAACATATGTGCAGAATCATGATACAAAGACCAAGTGACACCAACACAGTCCTTACTGAGATGGTAGGGGGTAGAACAAGGTGCGGATATTAACCTCTGTGAGTGGACAGGCCACATGTGCACCATCACGGATATGTGGTTTTCCAGTACCTGCATGAAGCAGGTATCCATGTGGAACCAGACATCATGGTTATTGCACGTTTTATGACTTGTCCACCTTTGTCTTTATTGACAAGGGCCACCATGGATGAGGGAGGACATGGTCAGGCACACATAGTACTACTACCTCAACTAGGCCATTCACCATTGAGGGATGCTTGTTGTGATATGGATGTCCATATGGGCAAAGCATTCATGCCAAGTTCACATGTGATGCAGGCTACTACTCATGCCCATGGAGCACTCTATCCTCTCAGTATGGTCCAGATTGTGCTGATTACCCTGTCAGGATAGGGTACTGTTGTGGACAGGGACATGCAATGTCTTTGCACACAACTCCTCTGGGTACCCTGAACATTTCCACCAGATCCAGCCACAGTGCTGCAATATGTCACAGCAAGGACATAATCAGACTTCTACAATGTCCACCTTGCCATACACACACACACACACACACACACACACACACACACACACACACACACACACACACACACACACACACACACACACACACACACACACACACACACACACACACACACTCGCACACATGCACGCACACACACACACACACACACACACACACACACACACACACACACACACACACATACATATACACACACACACACACACACACACACACACACACACACACACACACACACACACACACAAAAACATGCACGCACGCACACACACACACACACACACACACATACAAAAACATGCACACACACACACACACACACACACACACACACACACACACACACACACACACACACACACACACACACAAAGCAATGGAGTCAACATACCCTCCTTGTCTGGTCTATCCCATTCTCCTAATTTCTCAACATACATCTGACAGATACATCATAAATTATTGTGCAAGCATGCAGCCAAATACACAATTACCAACTGATGATGATTGATACTGTAGCCCTCCTAATCTATGCCTATGATGATAACTGTGCTGTGCTCTATGTACGTGCTTATTTGGGTTGCCTATATCTGAAACAAGTGTGGACAGTTTTTTGTGTTAGACTACAGCCTGCCTGAAAATTTGTATACATTGATTTTTATTTTCTGTATGATAATTTACTGTGGCCCACTGGTATGAACCTGCCACTGCCTCTTAGCCAATACCACAATGTACTGTTCAGCCTCTGTCTGTCATAGTCCCCCCAGCAGCCAGCTCATCCACAGATTCCTCATCAAGCATCCGCTTCACTGTTGAGTCTGGAGCTTCCTCCTCCTTAATGTGTCTACTCTGCTATAACAGTATATATTTACTGATATTACATAAAATTGCTTAGAGTGAAAACATTTTACTGCAAGTAACAGGGTCATGCTGCATGACACTCCTAGATAGATTCAGATACTGGAAGCAGGAATTTAGCAGGCCAATCACACATTCAACAGTGACATGGACCTATGACAGGGCATATTCTAGCCTTCTTTGCCAAGGAATAGTGAGTTTTGATAGACGCCTTTAACCAAGGCTCCATTGTATATCTGGCATCACCAATGAGACATCTCTGGATAAAATTCCCATTCATAAACTGCTGATGTAAGTCACATATGTGATATTACCATATGTGGGAATTATGGCACTGCCTGGGTGGACTACAAATGCATTATATATTATACCTTCTGCCAGTGGTAGATAAAGTGCACCTTGGGCCCTGAGCAGTTTTCAAATCATGGTCCCTTCTCCACACAATTTTTTCCTTTTTTTTTTGGTCCACACATAATTGCATGTATTTTCTTGGAATCATCTTTTGATTGTTTTGAAGTATAAAAGACTGCTCAAACTGCTGTAATTAGTTCACCAATATCTGTACTGATCAATTAGAGTCGTCTGACTGTGTACACTACAAATATCTGATTTTGGTAAAAAATGCTCATCGTAAAGTATACAAATGCACACTAATCCTGCAAAGTCAGATTAATGGCAGTTTAACTTGATCATGCCAACAGGGTTAGTTATTGTCATCCACAGATAGTCCACCCATATCCAACAATTATAGCTCCATTTTTGACTGTGTATTCCTCAGATGCATGATTGTCATACAAATAAATAATAATTATGGACATAACGTGTTTCAAGTTTGTTTCATACAAATTTGTTTTATACAAATTCACAGTAGCTGAAGTATTCATACATATTTCACACAAATGCACACTAGTTTTACAACGCAATGTTTAAACTCAGCAAGAAGGTGTACGATCCTTTAATCCATAAGTAGCACCCACTCCCACCCAGCAGTTATAGTAACTTTGTTGTGTACACCTAATCTGACAGTAACAAAAGAGTAATACTTTTTTGCCTTTTTATGCAAGAAGCAGTGACAAAACCAAAATATAATGAGTGGTAAAAACCCCAAACAGGGACAAATGTTAAATATTTACTCAAATCCTTAGATGGTTTTACTAGAATAGTAGTGTTTACATTAGCATGTATTTTATGAAAGATAGGATGCGTGAAATGCACATATTTGTCATATAAAGACTGCAGTTGTCAATGATTTGCCAGAGAACAATACATTTTATGTAGAGTAGACCAAAATATCAGGGAAATTCAGGGCAGTCTGCAGAAATCAGGGACAGACACTCATTAACTTTGCAGCATAAAAACAGTAGACCCTAGCCACAAGTATTCTAACTTATTTTTCACAAATGTACACCAGTCCTGCAAAGCTAGACTAGTTAATTGAGCAAATAGCAAGAACATAAGTTAATCTCATCCAAAACAGATCCCATTCTAAGCCATGGTTATATGGGTTCATAGGTGATTACTGGGTTAATGACCCCAGCGGGCTTTTTTAAGCCTAGTCATGCTTCCCAAATGTATCTGACAAGTCTTGATATCCTAGAGTAATTTTAAAGGGTATATGAAGGCTTGGGCATGGGTAACTGAGCATTTACAGGCTACCTCTGTGTACTAGAGACATAGCTGCCAAGCCAGGTGTAAACTTCAGGTTCCCTATCCACTGATTCCGTTTATGCTTGAATTGAGTTAAGGAAGAACTCTGCATCATAATGGATTGGAAGCCTCTTCCAGAGAAGGGGTAGTTGCTGAGGAACACACCTGTTACTCCAGCATATCCTATTTCTGTTGCAGATGAGGTTTAGGTCACTTGATTTGGTAATTCTGATGCTATATTTGTGGCTGTGCAACAGTTTCATCAGAGCAAGATCAGAGGATGCTTTGTATGCCAGACATAGCTTTCCTCTCAGAAGTCTGAAAGAGACTGAGTACAAGGGTAGGGCTTTGAAGCGGTCCATATCGGACATGTTGTTTATGCCTTGTATTCTTTTTGTGAGGAACCTCTGTTGATACTCCACTTGTTGCATGTAGATTCATAGATTCATAGATTATTACTAGGCTAATGACCCTGGGGGCCTATCTAAGCCTAAGCAAGTCTTTCAAAAAAGAATAATGACATCCTGTATCTGAATAGGATATTAAGGGCCAGATGTTTATACACTACTTCTGTGCATAAGGGAGATTGGCACCAGGCCAAGTGTAAATTTCCTGTTCTCCATCCACTGGTCTAGGTTGTTCTTTAATCGGGTCATAGACAAACTCCATTTCACATGGATGGAAAGCCTGTTCCACAGGTGAGGAGTCTCCAAGACACATATCTGTCTCTCCAGCATGTTCTGTTTAAGTCATAGACAAAATGAAGGTTCCTAGACCTTGTATTACTGGTATTGTTTGACTTACAAATATGCAGGAGATTCATAAGTGTGGGGTTTGTGGATGCCTTGTAACCCAGGCATAGATCATCCTTCAGCAATCTATAGGAGACTGAGCAGAGGGAAAGGGCTTTAAGGCACTCTGTATAAGGCAGGTTTGTTATTCCATGTATTCTTTTTGTAAGGAACATCTGAAGTTGCTCCAGTTGCTGCATATGCTTGGTCAGGTACATACCATACTCTAAGATTAGTCTGATAAGAGCAGAGTACAGTGGGATAATGATCTTATTGGACCTAGATGCCATGTCCTTTCTTATAAGTTATGGAACATAAAAGGATTTCCTCACCACTGTGGCAGTCAAAAATAAGGCTGCTGTTTGTGTGTGTACCAAGATCCCTGACCACTGGTTTGAGTCTTAGGGGTGTGATATCAACATGGTAATTATCCAGGATGTTTGACTTCCAAAGGGTACAATTATGCATTTCTTAGCAACGAGTTTAAGTCCATGACTTTTCCACTCTTTGTTAGTCAGACATAGACCTTCTTGAAGAAATCTGGTGTCTTCAGAGAGTCAATGATAACCCCAAGCTTGCAATTATCTGTAAACTTAGTCAGCTATAAACCTTTAGCATTTGATTCCACTTCAGAGAAACAGATGCTAAAAAGGAGCGGGCCCATTACCAAACTCTGGGGGACTCTGCTAGTTACTGGCCTTTTGGTGGAGGTGGTGTTACTTATTTTGACCTTCTGGATCCTATCATTGAGATAGTTGGTTATTCAGTGGGTAATAAAATGGTTTATACCTAATTTTGTGAGCCTGTGCAATGCCTGAGTGAAGTATTGTATCAAAAGCCTTGGCCAGGTTGAGGTAACCTGTGTGAACACTCTTAACCTTATCCATTGTTTTGGTGACCCTCTCAAAGATGCTCACCAGATATAATAGACATGACCTTCATTTATCAAAGCCAAAATGTGATGGGTCCAGTGTTTACATGTTGCCTATGTCCATGTTTATCATGTCCATGATGATTCTTTCCATGGCCTTACATGTGAGGCTGGTCAGACTTATGGGCCTGTATTTACCTGCATCTGTGAGTGGACCTCCTTTGTGTAGGTGAATGACTGTAGCCATCTTCTATTCCTTGGGCACAAAACCTGACTGTAGGCTCTAGATGAAAAGAGATTTATGTAGACCAGAGAGGCCATGTTTCATGCTATTTAGTAAACACCCTGGGATATTGTCAGAGTCCATTAATGCATTGTTTTTGGCCTTGGAAAGTGCATTGATGACCTCTTCCTTAGTAATGGTTGGGGGGATTGTGGTATGTGGTATTTCCTTTGGACTACTGGGAGGAGTAGGGGGAGAAATTTGAGCTGAACCTGTCAGCTAAAAGATAGGCAAAGGCATCTGGTTCAGTGTATGATGCTATTTACAGTAAGTTCTGGTCATTGTTGTATAATGTCTTTGTGGTTATGGACACAGCTGTAGAAAGCTATGTGGTTGTCATTTGCCTGAGAAGCTATTTTTTCTTCAAATTTAGTCTGTGAGGTATTAATTAACCCTCTTACCTGCAAGTTTAAATTTGTTGGGGACTTCCAGTTATTTGGCTTTGTTCAAATTGTTTTTGTTTTGCTGTATAACTGATTGACATTGTGATTCCATCGAGGTGGCTTGTCTTTTGAGTTTGTCTTATTCTTAATATGAATGGGCACAGCTATCAGTATGGCTGTACAGGGATTTTGTAAATAGCTCAGCATATACTATGGTGTTTACTCAGTTTGTGGGTACATGGAATTTAGCCAAGTTATCACTTAGTAGAGGGAGGTTAGTCTTGGAATAGTTCCTAAAGGTTTTTGGTTTTGCTCGGTCCCCAAATTTAATTTTTATTTCAAGCAATACTGGCTTATGGTCAGATCTAATGAGCAAGGACATTACATTAGGTGAGAACATTGCTCTACCATGTTTGTAATTACAAGGTAAAGGATGTTTGAATCCCTGGTAGGAGAATGGACTAACTGTTCCAGGATGCTGATATTAATGAAGTTTGGGAATCACTGGGGTTGTGCATTAAAAGTGGTTTAAAATTCCCAAAGTATAGCGGGCTGGTTGAGATCCCCCATAAATATTGGATTGGATTGAATGGTGAGGGACTCTAGTACACTGAGATAGGTAGTATGGTATGGGTTTCCTGGGATATGGAGGGAGACTATAGGTTGCAAGGATATGGTATGACACCCTGTTTATAGTGAGTTACAAATGTATGAGTTCCAGTGGGTCATACTATTTAAGTAGTCTGGACGTGAGATTGGTTTTAGTAAAAACTGAGACTACTACACCTTTAGTTCCTTGCTGTGCAGTAGCTGGTTTAAATGTGTGAAAGGCATTATAACCTTGTACTGCTGAGGTACTATCAGTGACTTTAAACCATGTCTCTGTTACTACACAGATGTCTACACTCTCCAGTAAGAGGAAGGCTTGCATTGTTAATACTTCTAGTACTGAGCAGTACCACCTTCAGATATTCCTTAATAGGTTCAATTAAGTTGGGAGGTTTATCAGTTTTGGCTTAAAAAAGGCACTGTGTGGGTGGAAAAGGTCTTTGCCAATATCCGAAAGCTTAGAGGGGATAAGTGCAGGCCATCCCTGGCAAAGCAGCATGGTCTGCCAACCATGTCCCCCAAGCTGTCAAATATTGTACCCCCTTGGATTGATGCCAGAAGTTAAACCAATTGCCAAAATCAATCATTTTCTGTTGGTAGCGTGGCATCCTCCTTGGAGAAGATGGTATGCTGCTCAGTGCTAGGCTCAAGAGACACATAATCAGTGAGCTCGGTCATGTCTCACTTCATATAGTCAAGTGAGGTATGTCTCAGGTTATTAACACCCACATGG